>NW_026883471.1:0-49085 GCF_032173495.1 Musca vetustissima
TATGGCGACATCTTTGGAAAATCAAATTTATGTGTACGAATAGTAAATAGAATAGAAAATGCACTAAATTTGGATTTGGGCAACGGCGAGATCTGGAAATCTAAAATTTAGAATTAGGGTCACTGACGGAGAGTTAGAAAGAAGTACCAAGGGGGTTTTGGAAGTAATTGGTACTAAATTTAGTGGTGGTGATGGTACTTATGTGTTCGAAAAGTGCTAAATGAAACTAAATGTGGAACCTGTACGTATTTGCTAAAATCTGATCTATATTTAATCTGTGTAATAAAATAAAAAATCAATTTCTTAAGAAGAGTACTAAATAGTAATAAACTTGATATTAGATGTAGAAATAGAGGTGGAATTCAAAACTATAGTACAACAAATTACACAGTATTCACCATTTACATATGAAATATTTTTTTATTCCCTTTCCGCATACGAAGTAGCGGGCACTTTGCTAGTATATATATATGATCCATGTTTGAACATAGCCCCCATAACTTGGCACATAGCATTTTTTTCCACCAAATTAGATTTCTATTTTGAAGCCCGAAGCAATGTCCCGTTTAATTTTGGGTATCTTGTAGTTTAAATTTTCCAATCTAAGTGTAATTTCAACATTCTGAAGAAAAAAACTGAACAATAATATTTTCAGTGCTTGATTGGGAACCCGGCGAGATGACACAAGGAGAGACAACATGATGATCCTCTAGGACATTACTAGTGTAATCGGCCACTTTACTGAAAAAGGTAAGATTTTTGCGTGTTAGTCGGTTCACACATAGATAAAGATCACATATTTAAGTTCATTGAATTTCATGTCAATATTCCTTCGAATAGCGGACGTCTATATAAAAGTGGTGAAGGGTATCATATAGTCGGCCCAGTCCGACTTTACTACTTTCCTTACTGATTTTAAAATAAAATTTTGACCCGGCTTAACTTACCGCTCTTTTGTATTTGCCAATAATTTATGAGGGTATTTTCTATACTTCAAAATATATTTGGAATAAAAATTGTATATAAAACTAATTTTTACACTTACAAACTAATTAACAACATTTGAGGTGTACATTTGAGGTGTAAGATTTAATTGACGATCCAAAAAATTATTAATGTCAGTCACAATATGTCATATATGTAATAGTTTATCATCAAACGTATCGGCCAAGCCTGTTCATTCACTAATGACTTTTTTATTTTTACTACCTTAAGAACTTTAACATTGCGAACACCAAATCTACATCGCCATAATCCGACATAAACTCCACCAAAACCACCATCTCCTTTAAGAATTTTGAAAATTTTTACATCAGGAAAAGTCGAGTAACTGGTGTCACCGAAACCTCCTCGAATATCTTTCTGAATTACTTTGATAATCTTCACATCCGGAAAACTGGAGAATCCACTGCCATCGAAACTGCCATAATCTCCAGTAACGCCAACATCCACTTTAGCTTTGACATTGATAATCTTTACAAAAGCAGCAGTGGCATAATCACTGGTAAACCCGCTGGCATAACTGCCAGTGAGCCCACCAACATAGCCGCGGGGAATGCTAATATCATTAACACGCGGAGAGATGACTTGGATATTTTTAACAGGCGCAGCATGACTAAAGCCGTTACTATAACCACCGATGTAGCTCCCATCAATACCACCTCCAACAGCGCCGTCATGGACATCATGAGGAGTGTGTACACCAGCTTTACTGAAAACATTTACTGCTGCGCCACTGCTGGCGAATGCACCTCCGTAACGACCCACGTAAGAACCTCCGACACCGACACCACCGAATGCATCGGAATAGGCGTTAGAACTACTAACACCGTCACCGATTAGGCCAGCATTTGCTAGGGTTAATACAGTAACAAAGCAAACGAAAACCTGAAACAATCGGAAGAGACAAAGAGAGGGAGAGAAAGATAAAGAAAGAGAAAATAAAAACAAAATAAAATAAAATAAAGATTTGAAAACGCTCGCATTTTAGAAATAAAAAGTCATTGCCAAGGTTAGGTCAATGCCAACTCACCTTCATGTTGTTAGTATCGTTTATAGATATCATACACATCCAAAACTTAGTTTGAAGTTTGTTGAACTGCTGTTCTGAACTCTGAGCTCAGATGAGTGTTGATTGATATTCCGGCAACATTATTTTTGTTTTAAATGCAAGTTGTTTTGTTCTTAAAATTGTACGATATTTTAATTCTTATTTTGATAAACAATTGATATATATTTCTATTAGAATTTTCAATTTATAACCAGTAAGGAAAGTAGTAAAGTCGGACGGGGCCGACTATATGATACCCTCCACCACTATGGGTATATTAAACAGGACTATTAGCATGAAATTGGATGAAATAAAATATGTGATATTTATCTAAATGTGAATCTACCTAGATCTATCCATAAAGTATGTAAATCGACTTCAAACAAATATTAATAGGTCATCCGTTGGACTATGTCTGTACTTCTAGAAAACGCAACTATATAATTTTATGCTCAATTTTGCACGATGTGCAAACTTTTATGTCAATCTGACTAACATGAGGAGATTGATGCCCAATTTACTTGAAATAGGGCGAAAATATGTATGGTGCGTCAATTACTTAAAATCAATCTATAATAAAAGGGGCTATATCTATCTAAATCTGGACCGATTTTCACGAAACTTGGCAGATATCATTCTAGACCTAAATGATTGGGCTGTACCAAATTTCGTGCAAATCGAACGATATATAGGGACTTTGTGGCACCATTTACATGAAATCGGACGAAACTATATATGGGAGATATATCTAAATCAGGACCACTTTTCATGAAACTTTGCAGACATCATTCTAGGCTCAATTAAGTACGTTATGCCGAATTTCGTGCAAATCGAAGGATATATAGGGACTTTGGTGCGCCATTTACATGAAATCGGACGAAACTATATATGAGAGCTATATCTAAATATGGACCGATTTTCTCGAAAGTTGGCAGACATCATTCTAGGCTCAATTCAGTACGTTATGCCAAATTTCGTGCAAATCGAAAGATATATAGGGACTTTGGGGCACCATTTACATGAACTCGGACGAAACTATATATGGGAGCTATATCTAAATCTGGACCGATTTTCTCGAAACTTGGCAGACAGCATTCTAGACCTAAATGATTAGGCTGTACCAAATTTCGTGCAAATCGAAAGATATATAAGGACCGTTTACATTAAATCGGTTAAATATATATATGGGAGCTATATCTAAATCTGAACCGATTTTTCCCAATATCAACAGGGTTCGTCCTTGGGCCGAATAAGTGACCTATGCCAAATTTCATCCAATTCGGATCATAAATGCGACCTGTACTTTGTTTACAATTTAACATGGACAGACAGACGGACATGCATAAATCGACTCAGAAAGTGATTCTATGCATATTACCCTGTACCACAGTGTGGTGAAGGGTATAAAAATGCAAACTTTAATGATTGATTAGAAGGACAAACCCGATATTATTAATCAGATAACTCGCATCTCATAAATACCAAGAGGCAAATTATCAAATCAACATCGATTTCCGTTACTTTTCGCTTTTAATTTGTTTTATTTGATTTGTCATTCCGCTTGCAATACCGCAAAACATATACATATTATAATAACATTCTGGGTATATTTTAAGCTTTTTCCATCTCGTTGCTCGTCCGCCTGTTAGTTGATATAGATACATATATACATGTTTATTCATTTCGTGGTTTCAAAATTGTGGCACTGAAATTTTACATCATTCAAACTAATTTGTTTAACCATTTTTTTTTTCTTTTCAGTTGAAAGACTGACATTGACGAAAATTGATCGCTTAACTATCTTCACAACGCATCAAAAATATTAAACCCTTCTACAAAAAAGTGGCGATTCTGGTTTATATGGAAAAATATTGAAACGGTTATAATACTGCAAGACCTGTGCATCATATTTTTGCTCGTTCCGCTCAAAATGTCGCTGCTATATTTCTCGTCATTCTCAGGAAATACGACTATATTATGGCACATTATGACCTATTTTGCATTTAGATCTACAACTCTGTCCATATAAAGTCCAGCTTACGCATAAACTAGAACCATATGATCGTTCACACCGTCGTAAATTTTCTTCAGCGATGAAGCATATTAGAATCGTTGAAAGTGGCTTAAGATTTTTTAAACGTTGATAAAATCTTATTATTTTTAAGAACGTTTTGTAGAGCTACGGCCACTAATTACAAATGTGAAATTCGATGTTGAAAATCAAGTAAAGTGGTTTCAAAATTGTGAATTAAATTAAAAAAAAACTAAATAATTTATTTCTGGGTCTTATAACTATGGCATACCTTGATTAAATTTGAATTATAGCCAATTTGGTTGAAAAACGTGCCCAAAATCCCCAATCTACCGAATATTGGGGTCCGTTTATGTGTGGCCTAGCCCGAAAACTAAGTTGATAGTTCTTGGTTCGAATTGTTAAAGGCAATTTTGTCGCAGGCGATCGCTTGGCAAAATTTTTAGAAAAAATTACATTTTGAGTTTTATATGCGATTTTTTTTACCATTCACCACACTTTGGTACAGGGTATTATGTCGTTGTGCATATGTTTGTAACAGGCAAAAGGAATCGAGATAGACCCATGGTTATTTTTGAGAATATGCATAGAATCACTTTCTGAGTCGATTTACGCATGTCTGTCTGTCCGTCGCTCCATGTATTTTTGTGAGCAAAGTACAGGTCGCATTTATGATCCGATTTGGATGACATTTGGCACAGTTCATATATTTGGCCCCAGGACGAACCCTATTGAAATTGGAGAAAATCGGTTCAGATTTAGATATAGCTCCCATATATAGTTTCGTCCGATTTTATGTAAATGAAATGATTTTATGTAAAGCTCGTTGTTCATTCAACAGCGATATTCACCGTCGACGCCGATCGGCCCATAGATCTTCCGGAGATTTTTTCTCTCAAACACTCCAAGAGCTGCCTCATCTGCTTTCGCAAATACCCATGCTTCAGAAGCATACACCAGCACGGGTAGTATTGAAGGGCTCCGAAAGGTATTTCCCGACTTTAACTGCTGACCTTGTGCCAGTTAAAGTTATCCTGCATTGTTCTATCTGTCACTAGGTTTCATCTTCATAAATATGAAATTTTGACTTTGATCACATGTCATTGGTAAATCGTGACCCATAAGGTTATACAATTTTACTGGTGTAAAGCTCAAAGCCCCAGATTTTAAATATATAACGTTTTATCGGCTCTACCTGAAATGAACTTTTTCCCAAAAAATTGGATTCCTGGCCCATAGTTCAATCGGACAAATCGTTGAAGTTTGGTGTGCCATTTTCATAAAAATGGACGAAAATATATAATTGGGAGCTATATCTAAACATGACCCGATTTCAACATAACATACTAACCTACGACAATTTGTACTTAATGTTGGATGACTCGGACAAACCTTTGGTGTTCGGTTCACCATTTACATAAAATCAGACGAATTGGTCTATATTTATATATCTGAGCAATTTAACAGACGGACAGATGATCATGCATAAATTGGTTTAGAAAGTTATTATATGCATGATTTCAAAAGTAACCATTGGGCTATCTCGTTTCCTTTTGCATTTTGCAAAGATATGTCGGAAGGCATAATGCCATGTACCACAGTGTTGTGAAGGCTGGCAGACGGAGGGACATCAATAAATAGACTCACGATAAAAACAAGAGCACAAATGCATAATATCCTTTACGTACCGTGATATAGGGCATATTTTTTTATAATTGACTATTAAAAGTGATATATTCTGGTGAAAAACAAAAGACTTAAGACACGAACACGATATTTTCTTCATCACACGACCAAAGAAAAAATTATTATTATACTCGCATATTAGTTTTTATACCCTACACAACTATGTGGTCAGGGTATTATAGCTTTGTGCAGCCCCAAAAGTTTGTAACGCCGCGAAATATTGGTCCTAGACCCACCTTTAAGTATACCGATCGTCATATCTCGACTAGCTGAGTCGATCTAGACATGTGTGTTCGTCCGTCCGTCCGTCTGTCCATTATAATTTGTAAACACGATACAGGCCACAGTTATGGACCAATCTTCACGAAATTTTGCATGTAGGATGGGTTCTGGCCAATGAAGACCCCTATTGTGTTTGGGAAAGATCGGTTAATATTTAG
This sequence comes from Musca vetustissima, assembly GCF_032173495.1. NCBI lineage: Eukaryota > Metazoa > Arthropoda > Insecta > Diptera > Muscidae > Musca > Musca vetustissima. Next base: position 6,209 of record NW_026883471.1, read on the forward strand.
GGGATGAAATGGACCAAATACTAAATTTTTGTCGGTTTTTCTGCTCGCTCCAGACGCCGCAATAATGGCCCGAACATCGTGAAATTTTGCATGGAGAAGGGGATCGGGCGAAAGAATAAGCATGCCTGTTTTGATAATGATTGGTCAATATTTAGCGGGTCAAATGGACCCTGACTTTTGTGTGAAAAATGACAAAATTTGTATTCTATAGGGTATATATTTACCCCTGAATGACATAGACCCGAGAAGTTGATATTATATCCAAGAGCAGTGCTTGACCTTTAAATTAATACCAATTATATTGTTGTATGTGCTCGGATGTGGAAGTTACACCTAAATATTTACAGGTATCTCCGTATCCGTATATTATTTATTAACCCATTATCACTCTAGAGCGCGGAACTTTAGCGCTGATCGCTTTGAAATGTTCCATAAGGTTCCAGTTATGGTAAAGGAAAACGCCTATAATTTTCGGTGATGATAATAATTTTGGAATGAAGTGGACCGAAAACTTAATTTTTTGTGTTATTTTCGAGTCGATAATAGACCACAAATGAAATCCGAACATCACAACACAACCCACGGTGAATGGAATCTGGACAATAGCTGTACTGAATACTAGTAATATTCCGAAAATATGTCAGCGTGAGGAAGAGGTGCTGTTTACCTCTAATCGGACAAGATGATGCAAATATCACGAAATGTTGCCCAGGCTCGGAATAAACATTCGCAGAAAATTTGAGTTCGGTGGTAGTTGTGTAGGGTATCGTATGGTAGGCCCCGTCCGACTATACTGCTCAGCTCACTGGTTTTATTTATTTTAATTTACTGATTTTCCTTATATAGTCTAGCCTATTTTTAATTAATACCCAAAAAGCAACAATTATTACCATTTACAATTCTATCGTTAAGCAAAACATCCAAATATGACTAATTAGTAAAATGGCCGACAGTGTAACATTTCGTGTTGGAGATTAAAAAGATAATTTAATGTTGTTGACATACTCTGAAATTTATGTTCAATCATCATGGTGGTAAAGACTTTCGTTTTCTTCTTCTTCTTTTTTTTGGGTTACCTTCACTTTGGGTTAACCAGCCCAATGATGTTCAACAAAAAATTTGTACAGTGTATGACTGTATGTGTGTGGTGCTATGTTAAATTGCCCTGTTGCCCGATTTTTATGGTGTGCGTCTGTCTCTATGTATTCGGGTGATGATGATGATGACGTCTTGCAATGTATGCTTTGTTATCTCTCCCGTAATGCCATTATTACATCTATTTTGACTTTGGTTTTATTGCCCAAATTTTTTGGCAGTATAAAAGTTGCGGTCACTTTGCATTGGGCAGTTAGTTATCGGAATTCACTTCCCAACTAAACTGTTTGGTTAACTTCGTCTACAGAGATTGTGGTGAAACGTATTTAAGCTTAACGGACAACAAAATGAAGGTGAGTTGGACATAAAGAAGATCACATTGAGGACTAGTGTCTATCATGTATCCGCATCTTCATTTCAGGTCTTTGTGTGTGTTTTGGCAATGGTAGCAGCTGCTCATGCTGGCATTTTGGGCATTGGTGGAGGCAGTTCCGGTGGCCATGGAGGCAGTTACAGTAGTGGTGGTAGTGGCTACAGCTATGGAGTAGGAGGTGGTCATGGAGGCAGTGGTGGCTTTGGCGGTGGCAGCGGATACTCATCTGCCGGCAGTGTTGTAAAAGTCATTCACGAAGGTGGTAGCGATCATGGTGGTTACGATGCTGGCTTCAGCGGAGGTCATGGTGGCGGATTTGATGCTGGTTTCAGTGGTGGCTATAGTGGAGGTTTTGACGGAGGCTTAGATGGAGGATATGCTGGTGGTCATGGAGCTGGTGCCGGAGCTGCTGCTGATGTTAAAATTGTCAAAGTAATTTCTCAGGGTTCCGCTGGCGGTCATGGAGGTAGCTTTGCTGGCGGCCATGGTGGCAGCTTTGCTGGTGGTTACGGTGGATACTCTGGCGGCTTTTCTTCCGGTGGTCACTCCTCTGGCGGTGTCAAAATCATTAAAGTTATCCATGAAAATGGTGGTATTGCTGGTGGCCACGATGCTGGTTTCTCTGCTGGTCATGGCGGTAGCTTCTCTGGTGGTTATTCCGGCGGTTATTCTGGTGGTTACTCCAGTGGCCATTCCAGCGGTGGTGATGTTAAAATTGTGAAAGTTATTAGCCAAGGCGGTGCTGGTGGTTACTCTGGTGGTGCCAGCAGTTACTCAGGTGCTAGCAGCTATGCTGGTGGTTATAGTTCTGGTGGCTGGTCCTCCGCTCCCAGCCATGGTTGGTAATTGTCTTCGACGCCAGTACACATGAAGTATTAGTCACACTCTTCTATCAATTTTCCTGTTGTAATATATTTCTTCTTCTTCCTGAATACTGGCCATCCCATGAGCATACCATTGTCATCTATGTCGACACACACTCAAGAAATAGTCTGGTATGTTTTGACCAGATATTTTGTTGTTTTAGTTTTAAGCCTTAATTAGTAGACGTTGTTAATGTTGTTATTCATTTTTTATTGTTGACCAAAAAAATAAAAATTAAAAAAAATGTATTTGTGTGTGTTATAAATTGTTGTACGCTTAATCCATCATCTGGATGTAAATGATCGGTTTTAAGCTGTTATGAAATAGCTCAAGTGTCATGGATTAGTCTGACTCTGTTGTATATAAATTCAATTCCGACCACAAACATGAATCAGCAAAAGTTATGTAATGAAATTCGTACGACTTTTTAAAATATTATAATGTGTGAAGAAACAAGGATTGAAAACCAATGAGCAGAGCAATATAGTCGGACGGGGTCGACCATATGATATCCTATACAACTTCCACGAAAATCCAACTTTCTGTGGTTCTATATTCTGAGCATGGGCAATATTTCGCGATATTTGCACCCTCTTGACCGTCTAGAGATCAACAAATATTACTAATATTCAGTACAGTCCTTCTAATTATCTGTCCAGATTCCCCTCACCGTGGATTGTGTTGTGATCGACTCGAAAAACACACAAAAATTAAGTTAACTCCACTTCATCACAATATTATAATCTTATCATCATCGAAAATTATAGGCGTTATCCTTGACCATACGTGGATCCTCATGGAGAATTTCAAAGCGATCAGCGCTATATTTTTGAATACGTAAGCTCGTATAAATATTTAAGGATATCCTTGCCTATACGTGGATCCTCATGGAGAATTTTAAAGATATCAGCGCTATATTTATACCCTTCACCACACTGTTGTACAGGGTATTATGTCTTTGTGCATATGTTTGTAACAGTCAAAAGGAAACGAGATAGACACATGGTTCCTTTTGAGAATATGCATAGAATCACTTTCTGAGTCGATTTATGCATGTCCGTCCGTCCGGCCGTCCGTCTGTCTGTAGATGTTAAATTGTAAACGAAGTACAGGTCGCATTCATGATCCGATTTGGATGAAATTTGGCACAAGCCACTTATTTGGCCCAAGGACGAACCCTATTGAAATTGGAAAAAATCGGTTCATATTTAGATATAGCTCCCATATATATATTTTCGTCCGATTTAATGTAAACGGCCCCTATATATCTTTCGATTTGCACGAAATTTGGCACAGCGTAATGAATTAGGTCTAGAATGATGTGTGTAAAATTTCATAAAAATCGGTTCAGATTTAGATATAGCTCCCATACATATTTTCGTCCGATTTAGGGTAAATGGGGCACCAAAGTCCCTCTATATATTTCGATTTGCATGAAATTTGGTATAGAGTACTGAATTAGGTGCAGAACGATGTGTGCCAATTTTCGAGAAAATCGGTTCACAGTTAGATATAGCTCCCATATATAGGTTCGTCCGATTTAAGGTAAATGGGGCACCAAAGTCCCTATATATCTTTCGATTTGCACGAAATTTGGCATAGAGTACTGAATTAGGTCCAAAATGATGTGTGCCAAGTTTCGAGAAAATCGGTTCAGATTTAGATATAGCTCCCATATATAGTTTCGTCCGATTTTATGTATATGGTACACCAAAGTCCCTATATGTCATTCGATTTGCACGAAATTTGGCATAGAGTACTGAATTAGGTCCAGAATGATGGGTGCCAAGTTTCGAGAAAATCGGTTCAGATTTAGATATAGCTCCCATATATAGTTTCGTCCGATTTACGGTAAATGACACACCAAAGTCCCTATATATCATTCAGTTTGCACGAAATTTGGCATAGCGTACTGAATTAGGTCCAGAATGATGTGTGCCAAGTTTCGAGAAAATCGGTTCAGATTTAGATATAGCTCCCATATATAGTTTCGTCCGATTTACGGTAAATGGCACACCAAAGTCCCTATATATCATTCGATTTGCACGAAATTTGGCATAGCGTACTGAATTAGGTCCAGAATGATGTGTGCCAAGCTTCGAGAAAATCGGTTCAGATTTAGATATAGCTCCCATATATAGTTTCGTCTTTTTAAGGTCAATGGTGCACCAAAATGAATGAAATTAAAATGTTAACAGTGCGGCAAGCGAATTGCATGTATTAATAAGTCGTTTTTCATAAATTTGTCCCATGGTACGAAGTCGACTTTAAATCTGCCCGAATGAAATTAAATTTATCATAGGTTGCAGAAATACTTGCGTATGTTCTTAGGAGGGGATACATATGTACAATATACCCAAGTCAACCACTCCTTTCAGATATACTATCAACTTCTCGGGTCTACGTCCTTCAGGGTTCATTTGGTCCGCTAAATATTTACCGATCTTTATCAAAACAGGCATGTTTATTCTTTAGCCCGATTCCCTTCTCCATGTAAAAATTCGCTATTTTTGGGCCAAATTTGCGGCCTCTGGAGCGACCTGAAAATTAGAGTATTTGGTCCATTTCATCCCATAATTATTAACGGATCATTACAAAAGCAATAGGGGTCTTCATTGGCCACAACCCATTCTACATGCAAAATTTCGTGAAGATTGACCCATAACTGGGATCTGTTTGCAAATTATAATGGACAGACGGACGGACGGACACATGTCTAGACTCAGCTAATCGAGATATGACGATCGGTACACTTAAAGGTGGGCGTAGGACCAATATTTCGCAGCATTACAAACTCTTGGGGCAGCACAAAGCTATAATACCCTGACAACATTGTTGTGTAATGTATAAATATATGTAAAAACATAAGCAATATTGAAACCTTTCTGAAAAAAAATGTTTCTTATAAACAAGGAATCCCGAATATTTATACCCTTCACCACTTTGCCCGGTAGTACAAAATGAAACAAAAATTTACTGTGAAAAAATTCTTTTACTGTGAAAAAATTCTTTTCCCGGCCCCCCCGTCCGCCCCCCTGCGTACGTCCCTGGCTCCCATATATATCTTTGTCCGATTTAATGTAAACGGTCCCTAAATATCTTTCGATATGCACGAAACTTGGTACAGAGTAATGAATTAGGTATAGAATGGAAAATTAGGTATAAAGGGAAAATCGGTCGAGATTTCGATATAGCTCCCATGTATATGCTCATCCGATTTTATGTAAATGATGCACCAACGTCCCTATATATCCTTCGATTTGCACGAAATTTCCCACAGCGTACTGAATTAAGTCTAAAACGATGTGTTTTAAATTTCGTGGATATCGGTTCAGATTTAGATATAGTTCTTATATATATTTTCGTCCGATTTTCGGTAAATAGTGCACCAAAGTCCCTTTATATCCTTCGATTTGCACGAAATTTGGCATAGCGCACTGATTTGAGTCTAGAATGATGAGTGTCAGGAAAATCGGTTTAGATTCCGACATATCTCCCATATATATATTCGTCCGATTTTATGTAAATGGTGCACCAAGGTTCCTATATATCCTTTGATTTGCCCAAAATTTGGTAAAGCGTACTGAATTAAGTCTAGAGAGATGTGTGTTAATTTTCGTGAAAATCGGTTCAGATTTAGAAATAGCTCCCACATATAGATTATATTTTTAACAACACGGCGTACCGAATAGCGCGTATCAATTTTGCTATAAATCGTTTTCCATAAATTTTCCCCATGTTACGCAGGCGGCTCTAAATGTTAGGATACATATGTACAATATACCCAAAGTGGTGGAGGGTATCATATAGTCAGCCCAGTCCAACTTTACTACTTTCCTTACTGTTTCTTTACTCTTGTAGGAAAATGTAGCCGAAACATTCAAAATACTGGAAATAGGATGGGACATTTCTATAATTTTTAATACATGTCCATTTATATCGCTAACAATGACGATTTTAATCTAAGCGAAACATTTTGTTTTTTAATGAAATGCATGAAATGTGATATGTTTAACATTATTTGAGGCTATACCATATATGTTAATTGGATTTTGATAGATCAACACACCTTTTGACAAAATCTATGAATGAATGGGTTGAATATTATATTCATTTCTCTTGTTGCAAACAAATTTGCTTAATAATCAGGGCGAAATATTGCAATTCCGCTTTTGTTTATTCCCTAATCTCCGTATAACGATCAGACGGAATTAAATAATGCCCTCTTTTTGACAGTATAAAGTTATGAACCTTTTGATTTGATGAATGTATATCAATCAAATTTTGAAGTTTTTGCAGCTCAATTCGGTTTGGATTCGTAACAACTAACACCTCGTAAAATGAAGGTAAATTGTACATTTTTCGTTTTATATCTTGAAGTATTTTTAATTATTTTTTTCTGTCTGTGATCTTGATAGCAATGGGCAAATATAGTGTTCTTTATGGCCGTAGTGCATGTAACGATATTGGAAGTAAGCGGTAGTGGAGAACAAAATTACATATACAGCAATGGTGGTTTTAGCTCAGTAGGCAGCAGTTACACGCAGCTTGGAAATTATTTTTATAATTCTATACCAAATGGATTTGTTGGCAGCCATCCAGGAGGACCTGCAAACATTGGAATCAATTATTTTAATTCAAATCATGATATATACAATGGAATAAGAGCTGAGCATATTCGAAGTCATCCAGGTGGCTTTGAAACTACTCCTACTTTATATCAAGGTTCAGGAGATGTCAAAATATTTAAAGTTATTTCAGGTAGAAATCCAGTAATATATACGAACCATCTTGCGGGAAATGTTGATGTTTACCGAGTTATACATAAATATATTTGATTCAGGTTCTATTAAATCCGTTTAATTTAATGAGAAAACATTCTTATTTGAATGGATTAGTATTGACCGCTTGTAATTTTTTTTAATTCTAAAAACTGCAAATAAAATTCAATGATAATTTAACAATATGAAGCCAAAAATTTGTGTATTTGTATATATTTAGTTTTAATTTAATCTATGAAAATGTTAATGGTCATAGAGTAAAACCAGTTAGCAAGCAGTCGGACGAGGCCGATCACATGACACCCTACACTCCTATCACTAAAATATTTCTGCCAATGTATATTACGTGCCTGAACAATATTTCGCAAAATTTTTGCACTCTCTCGAATTACTAGAGTTCAACCCTTTTAACCTGGTATCCATTCCGAATCATGTTTTCCCGGAGTAAAAATATACGCCATATTTTTCACACAAAAGTCTTGGTCCATTTTACCTGCTAAATATTGATCGATCATCATGAAAACCATGGTTAATCGATACCATATCCCTTTCTCCATGTCCTTTATTCATTTGTACTTGAGTCATAATTGTGACCTCTAGAGCAACAAGAAAAGCGGAAAAAATAAAGTTTTTGGATCTTTTAATTCCCCTCATATTTAACGATCCTTGATAAATAAATTATAGGTCGTCTTTACCCAGAATCAAATTTACGTGCAACATTTCGTATAGATCGTTTCATATCTGTGGCCTATAATAATGGGTAGTCGGACATACACACACGTCTAGATCGGCTCAGCTAGTCGAGATAAGACGATCTTTTTAATTAAAGTTTGGTCTACCACCAATACTTTGCAGCGTTGCAAACTCTTGGATGTAGTTCTGTATGTTATAAATATCGTTTAGTTCGGCCGACTGAGCTTTTCCGACTCCAATATAGTTCCTTTGAATTTCCCTCATTCATCTCAATTTTTGTTTTTTTGTTCTCATAGTTCCGTGTTAATTCGTCGATGAATGAAAAAAAAACTAATTGAACAAAAATGAAAACAAAAATAGATCTTAGTTAATTTATATTTAACTAGCGGGCCCGGCAAAACGTTGTCTTGCATAGCATTATTGTTGATGTATAATTCACAAATATAATTCAAGATAGCCCAATATTAAGCTACACTCCACGATTTAAGATAGTGCTCTGAAATTTGAACATACGATATCTGGTATTGAAAATGTTCAATATTAGTTCACTATTTAGGGTATCCCCATATAACGTTACCTTCAATATGAGAAATTGTAACGATTTTATCAACATAATTGGTTGTAATTGAGCAGAAAGTGTCTGTACCAAATATTATCAATATTGGCATGTGTTTCGGGGTACCGCCTATATAATGGTAGCCCTAAACATTCGGTGTTTTGAAGATCTTGGGCACGGTTTTCAACAGCATTGCTTTTAATTTAATCTAAGGGAAATCTCTCTACTTAAAATTACACTGTGCTACAAAATAACAAAAAAAATTTTTTCATTGGTTCTAATGTACCAATTCTGTTTAGTTGAAGTCCCTGGATCCCGAAAATACCTTTGGTTTTTCTGGGTCACTTCGAAAACTAATATTATAACGGTAAATATAGAGAAAAACGTGGTTTCATAGATTTTCCATTTGAAACTTGAATAACTTATTTACTTTATAACGGATTTATATTATTCTTTTTTTCTTTCGAAGAATACAATTTTTCCTTTCAAACAAGATATATATTTGGTAAATCGCTTGAGGATTGGCTGAGTTACAGCGGTTGGAATATGAAAAATACGCATAAAATGACAAAATTTATTTTTCTTAGGACTGTACGATGAAATTATGATATCAAGCCATATAAGTTTTATTATATTACGGGGAAGAAAATTAAATTAGCTTTCGAAAATGATAAAAATCAAAAAAATCGGTTTAAAAATGGATGACTTATACACATTTTTGTATTGATTCTATGCATATTCTCTAAAGGAAACATGGGTCTGTATCATTTCCTGTTAGAACCCGTTATTTTTGCTACAGGCAAAAGGAAACGAGATAGACCCATAGTTCCTTTAGAGAATATGCATAGAATCAATACAAAAATGTGTATAAGTCATCCATTTTTTAACCGATTTTTTTGATTTTTATCATTTTCGAAAGCTAATTTAATTTTCTTCCCCGTAATATAATAAAACTTATATGGCTTGATATCATAATTTCATCGTACAGTCCTAAGAAAAATAAATTTTGTCATTTTATGCGTATTTTTCATATTCCAACCGCTGTAACTCAGCCAATCCTCAAGCGATTTACCAAATATATATCTTGTTTGAAAGGAAAAATTGTATTCTTCGAAAGAAAAAAAGAATAATATAAATCCGTTATAAAGTAAATAAGTTATTCAAGTTTCAAATGGAAAATCCATGAAACCACGTTTTTCTCTATATTTACCGTTATATAAATTAATTTTCGAAGTGACCCAGAAAAACCAAAGGTATTTTCGGGATCCAGGGACTTCAACTAAACAGAATTGGTACATTAGAACCCCTGAAAAATTTTCGTGTCGCACAGTGTTATCAATATTATATCAGTATTTGGCTATAATTTTATATTTTGGATGATCATCGAGTAGAAAATGTTCCTAATAAAGCTTCCGAAATGCCTCCATATAATGGCACTCCACATTATCCGATCCTTGGGGATTTTCAACCTAATCAGCTGTAATTGGTTGTTTTATTTGGTAGCATGAATCCTACTAAAATTGTCAATATCAGTTGACTCTTCTGTATTTTGGGGGGTTTAGTCACGTGTTAGAACAAAATTGGCTGTAATTTTATATTTTAGATGATCAGTGAGTACAATGAGTACAAAATCTGCTTACTTAAATTATCAATATTGATCCAAGTTTCAATATTGAAGATCTTATGCACGGTTTTCAACAGAATTGCTTTTAGTTTAATATACGGGATACTTATTGAACAGAAAATCTCACTACATAAAATTATCAATATTGGCCCAAGTAATCCTATAATATTCGTTATTTGGCTGTAATTTTACATTTTGGATGATCATTGAGTAGAAAATGTTCCTAACAAAATTTACCCAAGCTTCCGAAAAGTCTCCATATAATGGAACTCCACATTATAGAATGCTTTGGGGATTTGGGCACGTTTTTCAACCTAATCAGCTGTAATTAGTTGTTTTATTTGGTGAGTCCAAAATCTCCTTACAAAGAATTATCAATATTGGTCAAAGTTTGTGGGTTGCACCCATATAATGGTATCCCCCATAATTTCTCATGTTGTGTAAAATCTTCCACCAATAATTAATATGTCTCCATTCCCATTGTTGTAGTTAAAATAGTTCATTCCGGGATATTGGGGGGAGACACATTTTTGGACAAAGTATCTACTTAGGTCCGAGTTTTGATATAGCATCTATATAGCATAATACCCGATTTATTATAAAGTATTATAAAGACATTGACCGAATTTCCTAATAGAGTTGGCTATAATTAGGCATAACGAATTCCTGTGAATAAAAAACATCATTCCAGGAATTTTGCACTACAGCTTAACGTTAAAAAACGCCATATTTATTTTCAGTTCAATTTTCGGTATGTTGAATTTCTTACTCCCGTTTTCCAACTTGAGTGTTATCGGTAGTTAGCAAGTTCAAAACGAATGGGTAACATCGGATGGAGGTTTTCGTCGCAACGTCATCGCTAATTTTTATAAAATTGCTGGTTTTTTGTTTGTTGTTCTCTTTCCAGCTGAGCTTACTGATAGATTTTTGCAAAGAAGATATCTCGTATATTACACTGTGATAAACATTTTTGGTTCAGGTACTTTAAGGAACAACATGTTCCTATTGTTATTATTTTCAAACAAATTAATCAAGGGCATGGATCTTAGAATCAGAATACCCTGAATGGACACGAACTCGATTCAGAATCTCTTCTGATTTTCCATCCTTGCATTAGTCCCAAAATATACATGCATTCTATCACAGGATCACTATCAAAGGATCACAAAAGTAAAGAAAGTTCTCGCGCACGTACCGGTAATCGAAAATTAATCCTTTCAGAAACTTCATTTGTGACAAAATTTAAAATTTATCAAACTTAAAAAAAATTCTGACAAAAAAAGCAAATTGAACGTATGAGTCTACATTTTATTTAGAAAACATTTGTATAAGAAATATAAAAGTCAGCTTTTTAGAGATTTCCCGGCATTTATTCGATTTTTTCTCACCTTTTAAACCTTCCCTGAAGCTCTACGAACATTTCAAGACTAAGATAAGAAAAATCCGTTCAGCCGTTCCAGAGTTTTAGCGAGACTAACGAACAGCAATTCATTTATATATGTATATATATATATATATAGAATATTCTATTTCAGAATATTCAACAAAATATTTCTTATTTCGTTTTCTACTTTATTTTTCAAAAATAATTTTATTATTTTCATAATAAATGGACGTGGATTTATGTAAATAGTTTTAACAATGTGGCAGCATCTATAAAACGAACGAGAACGAATGAAACTACCCAACTATAATTTTGGGACCTTTACATGGGCCTATGCAGAATATGTTCTCGAATGCCTTAAACTGAAGAGCTAAATATTTATCATGAAAAATTGCATTATTTTTATGCGCTCAAACAATATCATATGGCGTCGAAAATTGCAGACCACGCATTTTTTTAATCTGTAGAAGAAAATATTAAAGACACCCATTAACTCTAGACTGTAGACTTACTTCAGTACTCCCAGCTAAATTTCGTCAAACTGGGCGAACTTAGTCATTTGCCGATTTAGACTAAAATTTCAGTGTGCTATGCAATCTGAAACGATTTCAACGAAATTTAGCACGCATAATTTTAGATTCAATTCGGTATGCTGTTCAATATTTCGTGTAAATTTAACAATTATAGGATTATTTACAAAAAATCGATCGAAAATATATTCTAGACTGAATTTTTTACGCTATAATCGGTTGACTGCGACTTAATCGGTTGACTGCGCCAAATTTCATCTCATGCAGATCATAAATTCGACTTGTACTTGGTTTAAAATTGTACATGGACAGGAAAAAGAATGGCTTGTATGCATATTCTCTGTTAAATATAAAAGTCATTTGAGGAGTGTTATTTCTTTCCGTTAAAAGTGAAAATCATTTCAGTATTTTATTTTTCCAGTCAGAAAATAAAACTCTTTTAGGGATTGCTATTTTTCCGTCAAAAATAAAACTCATTTTACGTAATCCCAAAAGGAGTTTTATTTTTGACAAAAAAAAAATAATACTACTTAAATATGTTTTATTTTTAACATAAAAAATAACAATAATTTTTAACTGTTAAAAATCAACGTTTATTTTTCCGTTAAAAAATATATACTAAAAACTATTTCGTTTTTTAATTTAGGCCACAGAATAACTGATTCGATATTACTTATAACCGTTACGGTCCCTGAAAGATTCTGCTAATTTACCTGCGTTGCCACATTGTTTACTCAGCCAAACGCTAAATAAAAAATTATTTAAATAGTCGCCTAAAAGTATGCTTTGATTTATTTAGAGTCCATTGTATACATATAAAATTACCAGAAAAATACAAGTAAAAACGAACCATGCAAAATTATTATACCATCCACTAACATTGAACATTTCTATAAAAATTCGGGACGATGACATTGAAAATTGTCAGACAATAGATTGTTTATACTCTTAGAAACTGAAATACGCAATTAAACACGCTATTGTTGAACAACTTTGCTAGGAACTTTAACATAGGGTACAGTAACCGGCATTTTCTTGGGCGAAGTATTTCCTTTACAAAGAACCTAGATGCACATTACAGCCATTTCGTTTGGAAAATGCGACTAAAAAATACCGAAATTGGATGGAACCTTTATATGGAGCTATGTAAAACATTGACATATAATGTTCATTTTCTGTGCAGATTTATGTCAACCTTTAACGAGTAAGGAAAGCAGTAAAGTCGGACTGGGCCGACTATATGATAGCCTTCACCACTTTGGGTATATTCTACATATCGACGAGTCCGAACCATATTATGCTAAGTCGACTTAGCATGTTTTAAAGTTCTTTACGTTTTTAGATACTACGGTCCTTAATTTAAATTCACTGAAATTTTGGTAATCATCGGCCAATCCAAACCAAAGTTATAAGCAAAAATGTACTTAGCATGGCACGTACAATTAAAGAAACTTCCATACTTTGAAAGCTTATACTGAAAAACTCACTTTTCAGACTTAGCATATTATGGTTCGGAGGCGTCGATATGTATCCGAAAAGGATTCGCCTTTTTGAAGGAATTTTGACATAGAATTGAACGAACTTAAATATGTGATTTTTATATTTTTCTGGAACCTATGCTAAATTCCATTTCATTTGGGCAAGTTTAGAGTCGTTTGCGCACAGTGGGGCAGATTTGTGTAAATCGATTTAAAGCAAACTTGACACACGCTCTTCGGTATGCTGCACTGTTTAATATTTAGTCTCAATCAGACACCTATTGATTATTTGGTATACAATATTGAACCGATCAATACGCTATGCCACAATTCGTGCAAATCAAATGATTTTCAGGAACTTTGGTAGACCATTTACCTTAGATCGAGCGAAACTATATATGGGAGCCAGCAACGTACTCAGGATTTCATTTCGGGGGGGGCCCGGTAGTACAAAATGGAAAAATTCGCTGCTGCGAACATAATTTTTCTGTGAAAAAAATTCATTTCGGGGGGGGGGGGGGGGGGCCCGGCCCCCCCGGGCCGCCCCCCTGCTTACGTCCCTGATGGGAGCTATATCTAAATCGGAACCGATTTTTACGAAACTTAGCACACATCTTTCTAGACCTAATTCAGTAGGCTATACCAAATTTCGTGTAAATCGAAAGATATATAGAGACTTTGGTACACCATTTACCTAAAATCGCGAGAAAATATATATGGGAGCTAAATCTGAACTGATTTCAGGAAACTTAACACATATCATTCTAGACCTAATTTATTACGCTGTGCCAAATTTCGAAACTATATATGGGAGCTATATCTAAATCTGAACCGATTTCAATAGGGTTCGTCATTGGGCCAAATAAGTGAGATGTGCCAAATTTCATCCAAATCGGATCATAAATGCGACCTGTACTTTGTTCACAAAAATACATGGACGGACGGACGGACGTACGGACAGACGGACATGCATAAATTGACTCAGAAAGTGATTCTATGCATATTCTCAAAAGGAACCATGGGCCTATCTCGATTATTTTTGCATGTTACAAAAATATGCAGAAGGACATAATACCCTGTACCACAGTGTGGTGAAGGGTATAAAAACCCGAAATATTAAATTGTTGCCATTTCGGTTGGAAAATGCAGCTAAAACCCTCAAAATAAATGTCTAAACATGGACCTTTATGGATAAGCTTCTGCCTTAAAAAGTTCGGTATTCCAGTTTGCACAGGAAAAAATGACCATAAATTACTCGAAATTCCAAATATGGGAGCTATACCAAAATGTGGACCGATATACCCCAGGTGTAATGCCAAACATCCTAGGAGTAACATCAACGTCAATGCGAAATTTCAAATGGTCGATCTTATCCGATGTCGACATAAAATGTTATTCTCATCTGCTACTACCCTTTATAAAGGTCTGTGGTCTCTATACAGACCACTTCCCCCTGACCACAGACCCAGTGTTCGACATACAGTACAATTGGTCTTTATAGACACCCGTGGCTTCTGTACAGACATGTAGCCTTTCTGCAGACCTATGGTCTCTATCAATTTTCAGTCGGCCTCTAGATAGACCAAATGGTCTTTATATAGGCACGTAGTCTATCTGCAGACCTGCAGTCTCTATAAATCCATTTATAAGGGAAGTATCCAATTGAAAATGCATGGACTATAATGAAAAGGCGGTTGGTAAATTAACCCCAAATATTAGATAAAAATTAGTGAAATATTGAAAATAAAATGAACTAATTAATTAATGGAAAATGTAATGTCATGCAATGCTAAATTAAGTTTATTAATGTCGTATGGTCAAAAATAAAAAAAAAAATGTAATCTTTCGAAGCGTTGCAAACCAATTTTCCAGCAATAATATTTTTTTCCTAATCCTGGAATTACAAAATTGTTTCAAAAAATAACTGACATATTTTTCTTTAACCAACTTCTATTTTAAACCTCATATGGTACCTCATACACTTTTAATTGATTTAAATATATGACTGGAAAAAATTGTTAAAACAAAATAAACAAATTGGCTAGAATTTCTGGATATGTAGATCTGCATATTATTTTATATCGAATTTGTCTCATAAATATAGCATATCGTATTATTTTTGATGAAATTTAAGTCTATTTTTAACTTCGCCTCTCTTTCTAAATAACAAATAAACAAGAAAATATTTGGTCAACAATTTGCCAAAAATTCCATAACATTGAGACTATTGAGTTCAAAATTTGGTTTGTGTGTTGTTTTGTAATTATTCATTTCATTCGATGAAAGAAGTAAGACAAACCTAGAACTTGTTCTTTTTAATATATCCCCCACACCAATTTCGTTTTATTATTTTATTATTATTAATTCTAATACAAAATGTTTAGAAAAAAAAATAATTAAAACAATTAAATTAATTTCTAAGATCCAAGTATATAAGCAACGCGGATGGTAATGAATGTACTAGTTTCAAAAGTCCAACAATGAAAGTAAGTTAAGAAGATTCGATCGAGAATTACAGTAAAAGAAATTAATACAAATTTCTTGTATGGATTTTAGGGATACGTTAAGGTTTTGGCTTTGGCGTGCTTAATCGCCACGGCCCAGGCAGGATTCTTGTTTGGTGGAGGCGGATATGGTGGAGGATACCGTGGGGGCTATGGCGGCGGCGGCGGAGGATGGGGTGGTGGCGGTGGTGGATGGGGAGGCGGCTATGGTGGTGGTGG
This sequence comes from Musca vetustissima, assembly GCF_032173495.1. Classification (NCBI taxonomy): domain Eukaryota; kingdom Metazoa; phylum Arthropoda; class Insecta; order Diptera; family Muscidae; genus Musca; species Musca vetustissima. Next base: position 22,310 of record NW_026883471.1, read on the forward strand.
AGGCGGCTATGGCGGAGGTTCCCATGTTACCGTTTACAAAATTATAACTCTAGGTGGAGGTGGAGGCGGTGGATGGAGTGGTGGTGGCGGCGGAGGTTGGAGCGGAGGTGGCGGCGGTGGCGGCTGGGGAGGTTGGGATAGAAAATAATTACACCGGAATTATAAATAAAACATACGACAAAATTATCACGAAGATCAGTGTTTCCTATTTTATAGAATGAAGTTACAAACAGTTAATGTTTTTTTAGGAACATCTTCAGAAAAAGTGATTTGAGGTGTGTGACGAGTTACCCACGATTTTTTAATTTTAATAGGGATCGTCCTCGGGTTCAATAAGTGATCTGTGCTAAATTTCATCCAAATCGGATCATAAATGCGACCTGTATTTTGCTCACAAAAATATATGGACGGACATGCATAAATCGACTCAGAAAGTGATTCTATGCATATTCTCAAAAGGAAGCATGGATCTATCTCGATTAGTGGTCCAATAGGTCTCATATTCAAACTTGGTTCAATCTTTGCTAAAGATAATAGGTTGTGCAAAATTTGGTTCAAATCGTACATTAGCCTGATTTTGGATTTATAAATATTGAAAATTTTGACCCTCTCTGGGGGAGGGTACCAGAAAGAGTGGACCAATGGGTCCCATCTTCCTACTTGATCTAGGCTTGGTAAATATAATAGGTTGTACAAAGTTTGAATAGTCCGTTTGCATGTCATTATAACATTAATTTTTAGCACAATTTTGACCATTTTGTGGGGGAGGTGTCAGAAGGAGTGGACCGATATTCCCCATCTTCCCATCGAACTTAAACTAAATTTAGAATAACTATTAAGTTGTGCATAGTTTGGATGAAACCGATTATTCCCTTCGAGAATTATCGTGCGCACCAGCCGACGACCACATGTAAATCGACTCCAAATTTTTTAAAACGGATGTGGTCCAAGGAAACATGGGGTCTAAAACCAATATTTCGATGAGACACATTTTCACCGTATCAAAGTGTATATACCCTGATTAACCACGAGGGTATAAATATATACTTCACTTTATGGTGGCGGATATAAAAATATTATCGCAGTTAAACTCAAATATGGAAAATTACATTTCAAAAATTAGAAATTATTTCGAATGTGAATAACAACAAATGAAGCCCGTGGTGGCATTCATTGATGACCTGCGATAAGTACTTCAAAATACTGACGATTAAGTGGAAACCTTCACAGACAGTAAATGTCACCGTGCCGTTATGTGTGTATTTTCTGCAAGCATATTTTTATACCCTTCACCACACGGTGGTACAGGGTATTATGTCTTTGTGCATATGTTTGTAACAGGCAAAAGGAAACGAGATAGACACAGGGTTCCTTTTGAGAATATGCATAGAATCACTTTCTGAGTCGATTTACGCATGTCCATGTATTTTTGTGAACAAAGTACAGGTCGCATATATGATCCTATTTGGATGAAATTTGGCATAGGTCACATATTTGGTCCAAGGACGAACCCTATTGAAATTGGGACAAATCGGTTCAGATTTAGATATATATACTCGTCCGATTTAATGTAAATGGTGAACCAAAGTCCCTATATATCTCTCGATTTGCACGAAATTTGGCACAGCGTACTTAATTAGGTCTAGAATGATGTGTGTTAAGTTTCCTGAAAATCGGTTCAGATTTAGATATAGCTCCCATATACATTTTCGCCCGATTTAATGTAAATGGTGCACCAAAGTTCCTATCTATCTTTCGATTTGCACGAAATTTGGCACAGCATACTGAATTAGGTCTAGAATGATGTGTGTTAAGTTTCTTGAAAATCGGTTCATATTTAGATATAGCTCCCATATATTTTCGTCCGATTTAAGGTAAATGGTGCACCAAAGTCCCTATATATCTTTCGATTTGCACGAAATTTGGCACAGTGTAATAAATCAAGTCTACAATGATGTTTGTTAAGTTTCATGACAATCGGTTCAGATTTTGATATAGCTCCAATATATATTTTCGTCCGATTTAGTGTAAATGGTCCACCAAAGCGCCTATATCTCTTTCTATTTGCACAAAATTTGGCATACCGTAATGAATTAGGCCTAGAATGATGTGTGTTAAGTTTCGTGAAAATCGGTTCAGATTTAGATATAGCTCCCATATATATTTTCGTCCGATTTAATGTAAATAGTGCACCAAAGTCCCTTAAAATCTTTCTATCGACACGAAATTCGGCACAGCGTAATGAGTTAGGTCTAGAATCATGTGTGTTAATTTTCGTGAAAATCGGTTCAGATTTAGATATAGCTCCCATATATATTTTCATCCGATTTAAGGTAAATGTTGTACCAAAGTCACTTAATATCTTTTGGTTTGCACGAAATTTGGCACAGCGTAACGAATTGCCGAGTGGCATATTTATGAATCCAGTTTCATTTTACTGGTCCTTTAAAAATGCGACGTCTGTTAAGATTCATCTGTTGAATATACACAAAATGGTGAAGGGTATCATATAGTCTGCTCCGTTCGACTTTACTTTCCTTACTGGTTCATCCTGCAAGTATTCGAAATACCAAATAACAACCACTTAGGTGGAAAATACCTCGAATGGAGACGGGCCTTTTATATAAGGACTATGTAAAAACGTTTCTCACCCCATATTGAACTTCGTACTGTTTAAATCGATTTAAATGTATGACTGGTAAAAATTGTTAAAACAAAATAAACAAATTGGCTAGAATATCTGGATATGCCAATCTGCATATTATTCTATATCAAATGTGTCTCATAAAGATAGCATAACGTATTATTTTTGATGAAATTTAAATCTATTATAACTACCTATCTCTTAAGAAGAAATAAACAAGAAAAAAATTGTCAAAAAAAAAAAAAAATACCAAAAATTCAAAATTTCTTATGACTTGTTTTGTAATTATGAAATAAGTACGACTTAGCACAAACCTGGAACTTGTTCTGCTTAATCCATCCCCCACAATGATAGACATCAAGTCTTTTTATTATTTTTATTATAAAATCGTTAATAAAAAAATAAAAAAAACAAAAATAATTGAATTTATTTCCAAAATCCATGTATTTAAGCAATCCCGTTGGTAATGAGGGTACTAGTTTCGAAAGTCCGATAATGAAAGTAAGTTAAGAATACCTGATCGAGAATTACAGTAATAGAAATTAATACAAACTTTCTTGCATGGATTTTAGGGATATGTTAAAGTTTTGGCTTTGGCGTGCTTAGTCGCCACGGTCCAGGCAGGATTCTTGTTTGGTGGAGGCGGAGGAGGTGGATATGGTGGAGGATACGGTGGGGGCTATGGCGGTGGCTACGGAGGAGGTGGCGGACATGTTGACACCTATAAAATTATATCCTATGGAAGTGGTGGAGGTTATGGCGGTGGCGGCGGAGGCTATGGTGGTGGCTATGGCGGCGGTGGATGGGGTGGTGTCGGCGGCGGCTATGGAGGCGGTGGAGGCTATGGTGGCGGTGGAGGCTATGGCGGCGGCTATGGTGGAGGTTCCCATGTTACCGTTTACAAAATTATAAGTCTAGGAGGAGGTGGTGGTGGTGGTTGGAGTGGCGGCGGCGGAGGCGGCGGAGGCGGCTGGGGAGGATGGTCGAAAAAATAATCATTGCGAAATTCAAAATAAAACGTAAAACAAAATTATAATGAAGATCCGTAACTAGTTATTTTCTCGGGGGTCTTCAGCAAATTTATTGTCCATATCAATACATTTCGATTGTCTAGAAACAGGAGTCATATGTCACCTACATCTAGTTAGTTGTGACGGAAATTACCCAACATTTTAAACACATGGATGCTATATCATTCTGTTAAAACATCTTTGGCTCACTCATGACCCTGGAATGCCAAAGAACTGTGTCTTCGGTAGGAAATCGTATCTATAATCTTGATATGGGATAAAAAGCAGATCTAGCGTGCAGAAAATAAACCAGTGAACGGAGCAGTATCGTCGAACGGGACCGACTCTATGTTACCCTACTCAACGAATACAAAAATCGAACATTCTGCGTTTCTATATTCTGAGCCCAGGCAATATTTGCATCTGTTAACATATGATCGGTCAAGATCATATGTCAACAGATCTAAAATATGTAATGTTCTGCATATTATAATGGCCTCAATAGCGACTAGGAAATCTGACAAAAAAGTTTTCGGTTTATTTCACATCCTAAATATCATCTCAAAATCACCGAAAATTATAGGCTACCCCCTTGACCGTAACCGGAACTTCATTTAAAATTTCAAAGACATTTCGGTAGTATGTACTAAAAAATAGCATAACGCATAGACAACTTTAAATATTTATGTATAACACCCACATCCGAGTACATACAACAATATAATTGGTATCAATTTAAAGGTCAACAACTCCTCTTGAATATACTTGAAACGACTACTTCAGGAGTAAACATATACGCTCCATAATACAAACATTCCAATTTTTCACACTAAAGTTTGGGTCCATTTGACCCGCTAAATATGGACAGATCTTCATCAAAAGAGCCATTCTGGTGTAAAATATCTTGGTGTTCGTATCATAATTGTGGCCTCTAGTCGACCAGAAAATAAAAAAATAGAGTTTTTTGTCCATTTCATAGTTTAAATATTATTCGTCCATAAAAAAACTCTGACCTTTTTTGGACAGAACAATTTATAATGGACTCAGCTAGACAAGAAAAGAGACACAAAGCTATAATACCCTTACATCATAGTTGTTTAGGGTATACAAATGAAGTTCAAAGGACCTATCAAATATTAAATATGGCGACTTTGAAGCCTTTTTTATGGCAGTGGAAAGTAGACTCAATAAACTTTGCAACGATACTCATGTTGTCCTGGCAGAAGTGTCCTGATAAAGTAATGGTCGTTAACATATCCTTGTATTAAACTTATTCTTAAAAATTGCAGTCATATTTTTATACCCTCAGCCTTATGACTAATGAGGGTATATACACTTTGATACGGTGAAAATGTGGCTCATTGGTTTTAGACTACATGTTTCTTTGGACGAAATCAGTTTCAGACAATTTGGAGTCAATTTACCAAACATGGCATAACCTATTATCTTTACGCAGCATATATTAAGCCCGAAGTTGGGACTCTTTGGTCCACTCCTTCCGGTACCTCCCTCACAAATGGTCAATATTTTATATTTATGCTAGCATACACCCTCTACTTCGTTAGCGGATCTTTCCAAAATCACATACAATTTTATAGTTCAAATTAACTTTAGATACACAACATAAGTTAATTCATGGATTCATGCATGTATAAATATGTATAATTGGTCATATATATTAATTTTTTTTAGGAAAATTTTAGATCTTAGTCAGAATTTCTTCCAAACATAGGTTTAAGAAGGTTTGATAATCGAATCCTACTAAATCGAGTACAACATAATAATGTTTATATTTGATGAATGTGACCTACTTTCTCGATAGACCAATGCTAATAGTACCATAATAGATTTTTAGAAACTTTTTGGTTCCTTTCGGTAGTTTAAAAGTAATGGTAAAATATTGATATTTATGAATATATAGTATATATGAATTTGTAAAATACTATTTTGCGCAGTAAATCATTTTTTATAATTACATCGACATATTGGCTTTAACAAAGTTCTGCCTTTATAGGGAAGATTTCCATTAAAAGTTGCGGAAATTTTGTGTTTCTGGGGAGTTGCAAAAGATCACGCCCATTAATCATTACATAGAATGTCATTGGGAATAAATATCAATATTGTTATGGTAAAAGTGGCAATATTTTACTATTTGTGGTGTTTAGTTATTTGTATATGGTGTTCAGTATATTGTATATACTACAATTCACAAAATCTCTGTCAGTAATTATACCCTTTACCACACTGTGGTACAGGGTATTATGTCATTGTGCATATGTTTGTAACAGGCAAAAGGAAACGAGATAGACACTTTCTGCGTCGATTTATGCATGTACGCCCGTCCGTCTGTCCATGTTAAATTGTAAACAAAGTGAAGATCGCATTTAAGATTGGATGAAATTTGGCACAGCCCATTTGTTTGGCTCAAGGACGAACCCTATTGAAATTGGGAAAAATCGGTTCAGATTTAGATATAGCTCCCATATAAAATTGCACGAAAGACTCAAATTTAGCCCGATTGGCACGAAATTTTGCACAATGGACTGGAATTTGGTGCGCCAAGTTTTACTGAAATCGGTTCAGATTTAGATATAGCTCCCATATGTATTTTCGTCCGATTTTTAGTGAATTGTGCACCAAAGAGTCAAATTTAGGCCGGATGGCACGAAATTTTGCACAACGTACTGAAGTTAGAACAGAACATTTCCAGCAAATAGTGCACCAAAGAGTCAAATTTGGACCGAACGGCACGAAATTTTTTACAAAGTACTGAAGTGAGGATAGTCTAACGTGTGCCAAGTTTTACTGAAATTCATTCAGATCTAGATATAGCTCTCCTATATATTTTAGACCCATTTTTAGTGAATTGTGAACCAAAGAATCAAATTTAGGTCGAATGACACGAAATTTTTCACAACATAACGACCACTTCTATTCTCTTAATACCCATGTACAATATTTAGTGGTTTCCATGCGTTTTAAAACCATTTAATAAAAAACGATATCAACACACTACTTTGTTTGCAAACAAAAGTTCTTCACTCTTAATACAAAAAATTGGTATATTTACATTTATTGTCATTCACTGTGGTACAATGTTAATACTAATTTCCATTTTCCATATTTAAGCTACATATTAAATTTCAGATTTCAATCTATACAGTTTCTATTGTACCATTTTAATACAAATGTAAACAAATATATTAATGAATAGCATATTCTTTGTAATAAATGAAATCTACCACGTTTCCGATTTCTATTTCTATAATCCTATCTGTTCCATTGTAATATAATATTTAGTACTTTTAGCACATTTAGTACTAATTTCCAAAATGTGTTCACACATTCCCCCTCGCTTATCATTGTCAAAACTGCACGCCAAATTTCAGAGTTCTACTTCTAACCGTTACGGAGTAACAGTTTTTAGTACTAATTACCAATAAATAATTTTATACAACATTATATTTGTAAAATCACAAGTTTCATACCAAGTTTCAAATATGTATCTCTATAGTATTTAGTACTTTTTAGTACCTCTTAGTACTAAATTCCAAAAAATTTTCACAAGTAACCCTTCCCTTATTATTGACATAGCTGCATACCAAATTTTAGAGTTTTACTTTCAACCGTTCCGGCGTAATACAGTTTTAGTACTTTTTATTACCCTTTAGTAATAATTTCCAAAAAATATTTCTATTTGTAGTAGCTTAAGCCACATACCGAGTTTGAGATATATACCACTTGACTTTCACATATACCACTTGACTTATCGTAGACAAAGCTACATACCAAATTTCAGAGTTCTACATCTAACCGTACCCGCGTAATACAGTTTTTAGTACCTTTTAGTACGAACTTTCAAAAAAGCCGCCTTAACACACGTCTACGCACCAAACCCCACCTACATGCCAAATTTCAAGTTTCTAGCTTTGGCCGTTTCGTCTGGCGTTGATGATCAGTCAGTCATTTATAACGCAATTCTTTTATATATATAGATATTTAATTTGAAGCGAATTGAATAACCGATTTGATCAACAGTAAATCTGAAAACTCGTTAGAATAAAAATATTAATAAATTATGCCTATTGCTAGGGCAGTCCACAAAAACATGACATGCACAATTAAATTTAATTGAATAATAATCATGGACGGAACATTGATTGTAAATCATTTATTTATTAATAACTGACAATAACATATTTGTTTAACTTATTATATTGTCTATTGATATAAAGAAATATAAAAAATTAATAAATAATTAAACAATTACAGTGTTTCTACATTTCATCGTGGCTATATAAATAACAATTAAAAGGTACTAGACTCAGGTTATAAAATTATAATATTATAATATACTAGCGGGCCCGGCAAACGTTGTCTTGCCTAACAATATTTTTGATGTATAATTTTCGGCATTTTAGGTTGTTTTTATACCCACCATCATAAGGTGAATTGTATATATTTTTGTAACATCTTGGTATTTATCAGAGCACACATAGGGTAACATTACAAAACTGAATTTGATGTTTATGAGTGAGTTTTGTTGCTCCCTCCACGATTTAAGATATAAATTTTATATTTGCACATACATTTGTACCACTCATAAGATGGCCTAGCGTTGTCCTGCCCCTGTATTCTGTAACTTTTTAACAACATTCGATATTGTCTATTTTACAACAATTTCATTTGTTTGGTTTATTGTTTTTACAATAACAAAAGAAATTTAAACAATATCGAATGTTGTTAAAAGTTACAGAATAGGCCTACTGGTGAAACACGACACCTCCCCTGTTGGCCAATTCTGGCCAATTGCTATCTTCAAACGGTACAGTTGTTGGCAGTAGAGATCAGAATTTAGAGTTTGGCCATATGAAAGCAACTCATAATAAATAATCCCATTCCAGTCCCACCAAATGCATAGCAGAACCTTCCTGGTCGTTAGGCCTGGTTTGATCACCGTTTGAGGTGCTTTACCGCTCTTTGACCACGATCGTTTTTGCATAGGGTTATCGTATGTGATCCATTTCTCATTTCCAGTCACCATCCGTTTATAAAAATAAGAGTATCTCATTTCGTTTGGTCAAGGCTTCGCAGATGGAAATTCGATCCATTCCATTTTTTTCTGTTAATTGGTGAGGCACCCAACCATTGAGCTTATTTTTGAATCCAGCTTTGTGTGAATGGTTTAATTTTTAGCTCCTGGACGATGTTACGACATGCCTGTAAAATTCGATCGTTCCACCGGTCTAATGGATTTCTATTTCCCAAACCTAATATTAGGGATACTTATTGGGAAGAAATTCTCCCTAATTAGAATTTTCCATATTGACTCAAGTATTCGGATATCCCCATCTAACGGCATCCCTTAATATTCGGTATTTGGCTGCAATGTTATGTTCGCCCAAGCTTTCAAATATCCCCCATATAATAGTAATCCACCTTTTTCGATACTGTGGGGGATTTCGGCACGTTTGGTTGTATATTTGGTAGAATGAATCGTACTGAAATTGTCAATATTGGTTAAATCTTTGAGGTACCCACAATATTCGGTACTTTGAGGAGTTCGGTATTTTAGGGAGTGCTTCAGCCGAAGTGCTGTAATGTTTTATTTTGGATGAAGAAAACCTGTTTACAAAAAATTATCAATATTGATGCAAATTGGTCCGGGTAGCCCCATACAATGATATACTCTTATTGTTCGGTATTTTCTCATGTGGTATTAGTATATATCCATACCCATTGTAGTATCGTATATCATTCATATCATATATAATTCCGTGATATTGAAAGGGTAAAACACATTTGCGGAAACATTTCTATTCAGGACCAAGTTTTGTATAGCTCCTACATACGGGTCCCGCACCATTTTCGGTTTTGTAAAGAATTTGACGGAATGGATGGATCATGGATTTGGCTTAATGCAATAAAAAGGCGCCATACATATTTCCTGTTTAATTTTCAGTATGTTGAAGTTCTTACCCCCCGTTTTCCTATCTACTACACATACTGTGTAACATAGTCCTCATATAAATGTCCCGGCCGATTTAAGGAATCTACATATTAGGAAGTACAAAAGTTCGATCTTAACAACGATTTTTCATGGTATTAAATATATTGGTAGTTGACATATTGAGGTAACATCATGAGACTCTTTGTTATAACAAATGCTTTTTATAGTTGTTCTCTTTCAATATGAACTTAATTTTCTCTGTGATAGACATATGCGATTAAAGACATTGACCAACGATTAGGCATATAACCACCATATAATGGTACATTTTAGGTACTTCAATAACAACATGTTCCTATTATTATTTTCAAGAAGAATAATCTAGGGCACGTGTCTTAGAATCAGAACTCTTTCTGAATCTTCAGATTTTCATCCTTGCATTTGTTCCAAAATGTACGTGAATTTTATGGAAAACGTGTACATACAATGATCGCGAATTCATCTCAATTATTGTTTTGCATTCTCAGAAAAAAAGTTTCGTTACAATGCCAATTGAATAAAATAAAATATTTTGAAAATTTTCAATATTTGACAAATGAATATTTTTTTTCAAATATTGTTTTTCATAATATTTTTTTTCATAATATTTTTTCTTTTTTGCAAATTTTTCGCGATTTTTAAATTTTTCTCACCTTTTAAACCTTCCCTGAAGCTCTACGAATATTTTAAGACTAAGATAAGAAAAATCCGTTCAGCCGTTCTCGAGTTTTAGCGAGACTAACGAACAGCAATTCATTTTTATATATATAGATATACAATAATAAATGTATATATTACCTTAACAAAATATTAATTGGGTTAGCACAGCCTATAAATATTAATGAAAATTATTGTTATTTTACTTTGTTGAATATTAACTTCCGAATTGAAGTCGTTAAACGATGGACATAATCATATTTTATGTTAATAGGTTAGCTACTGTTGGTGGGTCAGTCCATTAAACCGGAAATACTTTCAATTTTAACAGTTTTGTTTACTAATTTAAATTTATTGTTATAGAATACTAACTTATTTTTGATTTGTTTTTTATACCCTACACAACTATGTTGTCAGGGTATTATAGCTTTGTGCAGCCCCAAGAGTTTGTAACGCCGCGAAATATTGGTCCTAGACCCACCTTTAAGTATACCGATCGTCATATCTCGACTAGCTGAGTCGATCTAGACATGTGTGTCCGTCCGTCCGTCTGTCCATTATAATTTGTAAACACGATACAGACCACAGTTATGGACCAATCTTCACGAAATTTTGTTTTTGGAAAAGATCGGTTAATATTTAGGGGATGAAATGGACCAAAAACTTTATTTTTGTCTGATTTTCTAGTCGCTCTAGACGCCGCAATTATGGCCCAAACATCGCGAATTTTTGCATGGAGAAGGATATCGGGGCAAAGAATAAGCATGCCTGTTTTGATAAAAATCGGTCAATATTTAGCGGGTCAAATGGACCCTAACTTTTGTGTGAAAAATGACAAAATTTGTATTCTATAGCGTATATATTTACCACTGAAGGACATAGACCCGAGAAGTTGATAATACCAATTATATTGCCGTAGGTACTCGTATGCGAGAATTACACTTAAATATTTACAGGTCCTTACGTATTTATATATTATTTAGTAACCTATTACCACACTGGAGGGCGGAAATATAGCGCTGATCGCTTTGAAATGTTCCATGAGGTTCCAGTTATAGTCAAGGACAACGCCCAAAATGCTAGGTGATGATCACATAATAATTTCCCGGATAAAGTTTACCGAAAACTTAATTATTTGTTCTTTTCGAGTCGAAAGCCGAACATCACAACACAACCCACGATGAAGGGAATCTGGACAAGTAATTAGAGGGGCTGTACTGATTATTAGTAACATTTGCTGACCACTAGCCATTCAAAAGTGTGCAAATATCGCGAAATATTGCCCAATCTCAGAATATAGAACCACAGAAAGTTAGATTTTAATGGAAGTTGTGGCCCCGTCCGACTATACTGCTCCGCTCACTGGTTTATTTAATATGTCTAAAACTTTTGTTAAATAATATTTTAGTCCCCAATTCACAAATCTGATCGATATTAATACATTTATTTAACAATTGTTTTATACAGATTGCCATGATGTCCAATTATTATATTTAATTATATTCATTACCTCGAACAAAAAGAAAAGAAACAAATAGGTAAACATATATGTTATTGTTATATTCCATATTAATTCCAAAATACAAGTTCTTTTGCAGCCTTGAAACGCTTAATAATATATTTAATATTATATTGAAAACATTGAACTTCAGGTAGAATTTTTAACTAAATGAATGCTTTTATTATACATTTTTAATATAAATGCATCGAGTGACAACATAATAAGCTGAGCTATCGTTTAGCTTACTCATTACTTCTATAACGTCGCGTAAAATATTCCAGACAACCGTCCGTTATTGAGACATCCTGATTTATGGTGAATATACTTATTCAGCTGATAAAATCGCCAAATGAGTTGGGATCACATAGATTTAAAATGTTACTCTTTTGAGCGCTAAAACAGAAAAAGAAAAGAGATCTTAACTTTATATATCATCTTTCGTGAAAACTCATATTTTGATAGAACCTAGATGATAAGGAAAATTACGTTAGAAAATGATGATTGAAATTCTCCAAACATATCAGAGTGGCGATATCGTTATATGGGCCTATAATAAAACGGAAATCAATATTGATATTTTTGGTAGTGAGTTTTTACAACCAATGATAATACAAATTAAAACCAACCATGAAAAACATGTCCATAATTCTCAAAATGCTGACGTGGGTCAATATTAAAAATTTTTAGTGCGGAAATTTGGTGATACCGTTATGAGAACCCAAAATACAAAACTGAAACTTACATTAATTTTAATTAATTTTGGTATGGACTTGTGTTATTCAATGATAACCCAAAATACCAAATTACAGCCAATTCAGTTGAAAAACCTGTCTAAAATACTGAGTATTGGGGAGTACAGTTAAATAAGGGCTAACCACAAACTTGGGTAAATATTAATAATTTTTTATACCCTTCACCACACTGTGGTACGGGGTATTAAGTCTTTGTGCATATGTTTGTAACAGGCAAAAGGAAACGAGATAGACACATGGTTCCTTTTAAGAATATGCATAGAATCACTTTCTGAGTCGATTTATGAATGTCCGTCCGTCTGTAGATGTTAAATTGTAAACAAAGTACAGGTCGTATTTATGAACCAATTTGGATGAAATTTGACACAAGTCACTTATTTTGCCCAAGAACGAACCCTATTGAAATTCAAGAAAATAGATTCAGATTTAGATATAGCTCCCATATATATTATGGTCCGATTTAAGGTAAATGGGGCACCAAAGTCCCTATATATCTTTCGATTTGCACGAAATTTAGCATAGAGTACTGAATTAGGTCCAGAATGATGTGTGCTAAGTTTCAGATTTATATATAGCTTCCATATATATTTTCAACCGATTTAAGGTAAATAGGGCACCGAAGTCCCTATATATTTTTCCATTTTACAAGAAATTTGGCATAGTGTACTGAATTGAGTCTAGAATGACGTGTGCCAAATTTCGAGAAAATCGGTTCAGATTTATATATAGCTCCCATAAATATTTTCGTCCGATTTAAGGTAAATGGGGCTCCAAAGTACCTATATATCTTTCGATGAAATTTGGCATAGGGTACTGAATTAGGTCCAGAATGATGTGTGCTTATTTTCGTGTAAATCGGTTCAGATTTAGATATAGCTTCAATATATATTTTCGACCGATTTAATTTAAATGGTGCACTAAAGATCCAAACATTGGCCGATCGGCACACAATTTTGTACAATGTACTGAGGATATTATAACCTTTCGTGTGCCAAGTTTTCTTAAAATTGGTTCAGATTTACATATATACATTACTTTTATATATACTTTCGTTCAATTGTAAGTAAATGGTGCACTAAAGACCCATACCTAGGCGATTGACAAAACGTACTGAAATTAATAAAAATTAATATCTAGCACGTTTCCTTGAAATCGGTTTAGATTTAGATATAGCATAGCTTCTATATAAAATTTCGACCTATTCATGTTTATTGTACACCAAGTAATCAATGGGTGCCTGATTTATACATTTTAAACCGTGAAGCGTTCCAAGTAGCGTGTGTAAAGTTTGCTTTAAAACTATTTACAAAGTATGGAATAGGTTGCAGAATGGCATGTGTTGGAATTGATGTTAGTTGGTTTACTTATAAATAAAGATCGCATATTTAAGTTCGTTCAATTTCATGTCAATATTCCTTTAAAAAGGCGACGTCTGTTAGGATGCTCTTCAAAGTGGTGAAGGGTGTCATATAGTCGGCCCAGTCCGACTATAATACTAAAGGGGGCTGCACAAAAACCTAGACCGATTTATACTATTTGCAATATTAAATATCCTTAGATTTGTAGCAATGTCTGTGCAGAGCTCTATCTTAAATATTGCGATCTTCAAAATGCATAAATCACATAGAATATTACTTTGATCAAGAATAATACTTTATGGGGTCTCCGCTGAATATTTCGTTATACTCTCCAAGTTTGATATACACTCCACCTTATGGTGGAGAATCTTGATAGCCAATAAGAACCCAAAGAACAAAATTTTAGCGAATTCGGTTGAAAAAGGCGCTCAAGAACCCCAAAATCCGAAAATAGGGGATACCCTTATATGGTTAAACGTGGACCGATATAGCCCATCTTCGAACTTGATCTGTATGCAGACAAAAGACAAATTGTGGCGATCTATCTCAATTCGTGTAGAGGCTAGAGTGATTACCACAGACGGAAGCGCATGCGTAAATTTGAATAAGAATATAAATATATACTTTATAGGGTCGGAAATCATTATTTTGATGAGTTACAAACGGAAATCCAAAATTAAAATACCTACCATACTAATCGGATGAACATATCTATATGGGTTGAACAATTTTGACGAAACTTAATACTTGTCATTCTATACTCGATACGGTACAATATTATAAATTTAGTACCAATCGGACAAACCTTGGAAGTTTGGTATGGGAGCAATATCTAAATCTGAATCGATTTCAAAGTACACAGTTTGCTATTTCATTCCAATCGAAAAAGCCTTGGTAGTTTGGTGTATAATTTATGTAAAATCGGAAGAAAATATATGTATATGGGAGCTATATCTAAACCTAGACTCAATTTGGTATGCTATGCCAAGTTACGTCCCAATCGGTCAAATTTTGAGAGGTTGCGAGGTTTGTGCTGATTCTATGAATATTCTCAAAAGAAACTATAAGCCTTTTCGCTTGTACCACAGTTTGGTGAAGGATATAAACAGTGGTTATATTGAGCTTATCCCAAATATTTATTCTAAACGCAAAAAATATCAAAAATATCAAAATTTGATACTGTTATATGGAGACAACCCAAACAATTTGACAAATAGTCCCCGTTATATGCGGGCTATGCCTAAACAAATTTAATGTATTCTATATTATGGCGGAGAGTAGAAAAAGGGTTTATATAGTGGTGAGTATTAAAATAATCCAAAATTCCAACTTACAGCCAACACGTTTGTAAAGGATTTTAGAAAAGGGAGGTGCCATTACAAAAAATTGGACGAATACACATCACATTTGGCAGGAAGATTAAGTACCCAATTAGAACCCAACTACTATCGAAGGATACATAGATGGCATCGCTTTAGATTTTGAAGCTGGGATCATCGACGAAACACAACAATATAACGTCGGATTATTGCCCACTGTTTAGACTCCCTAATTAGCAATGTATAAAAAAACACTACTGGTTTTCTCTACTGTAAGTTAACAGTCCCAAAACCAATGCAATACGCAACATTGGACATTTTTTAAACTGTTTACAATTTTTTCATCATCTCATTGCAGGAAATTGTAATTAAACATATGTTTTGTTTATTCGATTGTTTTTTTATTGCAATTGTAAATGATTTACCAAATATATATTAATTTCATATGACGTGCGATTGTTCAATTCGAAATCAATTTGTTTATATCAAATCGTAATCTCTTCAAACATAAACAAAAAATATATATTTTTGTGATTTCCATTTATTTTACGACTTCAAAGATATCTGAAGGCTAACGAGTTTTTAAATCTATTTTTATTACCTAATTTTCAAGATTCGGGTTAAAGGTTCATCGCTGCACCCTTTGCGGAGACTAAGATGATGTAAAGTAAACAAAATATGTTTAATAATGACCCAAACTAAAACCATCCAAACAACGGATTTCCCTTATTTAGTTTAAGTATGCTATCGATCTCTTTAATGTTTTGATTGTGGCAGTTGTTTCAGTGTCATTGACCAGTTGTTATGGGTTTTTGGTCAAATTATGTTCAAAGACACACAGATGGGAACGGAAGCTCTCACTACGATCTTATCGTAATTTATTGTTGTAATTTAAATAAATTATATGTTGTGTGGGTACTACATAAGTCGATTATTTTCAAAGTGGCTCAAGTCCATTATATTGAAATAATTAAAGGTTTAGGTTTGTATTGTTTGAAAAATGTTGTTAAGTGGTATTAAGGGAACCCCTCCCATTCTCGATTTTAATTTTTCAAGATTTTCAATGGGCTGGTAAATCAATACCAATGCTTATTAAGGTTTGTAACTTTGCACATATATATTTGAAGATTTAAAAAGTAGAAAAATAATATACAAAAATTTTTTGTTGTTGTCTTGTTGTAGTTTTTTGTAATTAAAGAAAAGTCCTCATTTTTGATGGCGGACAGAAAGAGTACATGTCTGGCTCTCGTATGAACTAGGATTATTGACTTCGCTCTAAAATTAACCAAATGGCGGACCTTTGAAAAAATATTTTTGGAAAATCGCCGATTTTTGAGTTAAAAAATAAGGAAGATCTTCACCGATTGGCTTTATCCTAGTTCATACCATAGCTATACACTCACAGAGAAACGTGTAAAAATTTGGAATCGATTGGGTTATTAGTTTTTGAGTTATCGTGCCCGCCACTCGCAAAAGAGAAAAACTCGTTTAAAGTTTGAGAAGCCTTTTAGCCGTCACTTGATGCTGACACAATAAATCGGCTATATCTTCAAAAGTTATTAAGATTTTCACTTGAAATTTTGTAGGGACATTCTCGAATTAGTGTAGATTTGAATTAAATAAAAAAAAATTTTTGACCCGAGCATGGGGGGTCCCCTTAACTTTGCTTGTTGATTTGCGCTATTCAACATGATAGAATAAATAACGTAATATGTTTTGTTAATAAACAACACCATGTTAACTTATCGACAAATATTCTTCTTTATTCAACATGCCTAGTTTTGATTAAATTTTGTCTGTGTTTTGTTTTCAAAATGTTCAAATTTAAAAGCTTTTTGAAAGTTTATCGACAATTTGTCTACATTTTTACAAAATAAAATTTTCGTTACTGCCAACGCTGTTATGTGTGGACAAATTGTCGGATCATTATAAGTTATTGAATCGATTTTGCAGAATATATTGGATTATACTTTGAATACATTCACTTGTTAAATTTAATCCTTAGTAGGTTTTGAATTTTTGTTTAATGTAATGAAAATTGTATTTCTGTTTTTCATATTTTATTCTGTTAATAAACTTTAAATCGAACAGAACGGTTTGTCGGCCTTTATAAATTCAATACCCGAAAATAATTCAGTAAAAGAAAATACAATCAATATTCCAATTGAGGGCCGAAATAATTTACCGGATGAAAATAATATAGAGGAAAATTCAATCAATATTCCAAATGAAGAAAGCACTAACTCAACACAAGACAGCAATATTTGTGAGCAACATATTAGAACATCCAAAAGATGCAACAAAGGTTCTGCACCGAAAAGACTAATTGAAGAAATATGGTCAGCGAATGAAATTAGAGAACCGAAATCATACCAAGATGCAATTAACAGTACCGAGCGTGTGCAGTGGTTGGAAGCTATGCAAGATGAACTAGAATCTCTACAGGCAAATCAAACATGGGAACTTGTCAGTTTACCCGAAGGTAGAACAGCAATCGGAAGTAAATGGGTATATAAAGTGAAACGTGATGTTGATGGACAAGTAAATAGATTTAAAGCCCGACTTCTTGCTCAAGGATTTTCTCAAAAATTCGGCGTAGATTACGATGAAGTTTTTGCACCTGTTGCAACACATACCTCGTTTCGAATTCTGCTGTCAATTGCTGGAAAAGAAAAAATGATGGTTAATCATTTTGATGTAAAGACTGCATTTTTAAATGGTAAGCTGTCTGAAACCATTTTTATGCAACAACCTCCAGGATTTCAAGATAACAATGAGCAGGTTTGTCTATTGAAGAAAAGTATATATGGCCTCAAGCAGGCTGCTAGATCATGGAATATGGTTTTACACGAAGCGCTTGAAAAAATGGGTTTCAAACAGTGTATAAATGATTTATGTTTCTACTATGGTAATATTTCTGGGAAATTGAGCTACATTCTTGTTTATGTTGATGACATAATTGTAGCATGCAATACATCGACGCAGATGAATTATATTGGTAATACTTTGTCAAAGAATTTCACTATAGTTAATTTAGGAAAAATTAAACATTATCTGGGAATCGAAATAACACAAGATTACAAAGGAAATTTTCAACTCTTTCAATCTTCGTATATTGGAAAAGTTGTAAACGAATATGGTATGCAGGACTCTAAGAATGTAAAAACGCCAATGGATGTTAGTTACGGAAAATCAGAAGATTCAACACTTCTTGAAACAAATACGAAGTATAGAAAATTAATTGGACAACTTTTATATATTTCTGTCAATTCTCGACCAGACATTTCAGCTGCAGTAAATATATTGGCTCAGAAGGTTGCCAACCCTACAATGGAGGATTGGTCTCAATGTAAAAGGGTTCTGAAATATCTTAAGTCTACTTCACAGTTAAAACTTAATTTGAGCAATGATGAAAATGAACAAAGTCTTGTTGGATATGCTGATGCAAATTGGGCAGAAGAAAGAACCGAAAGGAAATCTAATAGTGGTAGAATTTACTTTTATAATGGAGGTACGATAGGATGGTCTTGCCAGAAACAATCAATTGTGGCAACATCGACATGCGAGGAATTTATTTCATTATCTGAAGCTTCTAAAGACGCAAAGTGGTTAAGGCAACTATTAGAAGAAATTCATTATCCTATTAATGAACCAACTCTTATTTATAATGACAACCAAAGCTGTTTGCGTCTAGTAAATGATGACAAATTTTCTTTTCGAACTAAACACATCGATACAAAATATAAATTAACAAAAGACCTAGTCAAGAAAGGAATAATTAGATGCACATATTGTCCAACGGAGGAGATGATTGCCGATATATTAACGAAACCACTAACAGCACCTAAACATGTAACTTTACGCGAGAAATGCAATTTAAAGTGAATGAGGAGGAGTATTGGATTATACTTTGAATACATTCACTTGTTAAATTTAATCCTTAGTAGGTTTTGAATTTTTGTTTAAAGTAATGAAAATTGTATTTCTGTTTTTCATATTTTATTCTGTTAATAAACTTTAAATCGAACAGAACGGTTTGTCGGCCTTTATAAATTCAATAGAATATACTGAAGTTAGGATAGCCTTACGTGTACCAAGTTTTCTGAAAATCGGTTTAGAGTTAGTTACAAATGTTCACCCAATATTAAGTAAAAAGTCCAAAAAGTTAAAAAAGTGTGTCGGATTGACATTATGCGCAACGTATCGAAATGGATCTACAATAACGTCTGGTAAGATTAGATGAAATTGGTTCCGATTTAGATATAGCTCCGATATATATTTTCGTCCAATTTTTGGTGAATGCTGCACAAAACTCTTCATGTTTGTTCGATTGATACCAAATTTTGCACAACGTTCTAAAGTCAGTATAACCTAACATGTGTTAAGTTAAGATCTTAAATTGAGCCTAGAATATTGCGGTTTATAAAAATTGATTCAGACTGATTGGCTCCTGTGTCTTCATGTTAATTGTGCACCAAATAATGAACTGGTGTCCAATTGAGATTAAATTTTGAACAGCGCTCTGTGTTGTAGTATAATTTTGATCCATTGCACGACAACGACTCTAAATATGGTCTAATGGAATTTGACATAGGTTACCGAGGACAACACACATGTCAACATGTACATGTTGATGTACCCAATAAGAATCCATTGAACTAAACCTGCGAATTCGGTTGAAAAGCGCGCTCATGAACCCCAAAATATCGAAAATTGTGGGGTACCGTTATTGGGGGCTACCAGAAAAAGTGGACCGATATTCATTATTTTTAGTGGAGACATTTGGTGCCCAATATATATCCATCGTACCAAATTTCAGCAAATTCGCTTAAAAAGCGCCCACGAACCTCAAAATATTGAAAATTGGGGGTACCCCTATATGGGGGCTAAACGTGAACCGATATAGCTAAACGTGCACCGATATAGCTCATCTTCGAACTTGACCTGCCTGCAGAGAAAAGACTCCATGCTAAATTTTGGCGATCTATCTCAATTCGTTTAAAGGTTAGAGTGACTACAACAGATATACAGACATGCTTATATCGCCATAGAATATTACGCTGATACATATATACTAGGATCGGAAATAATTATTTCACACCATTTAGTATTCAATGGTGATACAATTTTACACGGGATATTTAATTGACGAACCCTATTGAAATTGTTAAGATTTATATATAACAACCAAGTAAATAACCAGTAAGGAAAGTTTAAAAGTCGGGCCGGGCCGACTATATGATACCCTTCACCGCTTTGGGTACATACAAGAGATGTGAATATCTAAAATATCCTATAGATAGAACAGATATCAAATCTTTGGAGGACCATTGAGATGCAATCGGGAGAAATTACATGTGCTATCTACATATATATTTGAACCAATTGAAAAAATCCCATACACATACCATTCTGAAATCAAAGAAAAATTGCATGTCAAACGGGCAGACTTGGATTCTTTGGTGTACCATTTGTATGAAATCGAGTAAAATTACGTATGGGAGCTATATATAAACACATGGACCTAATTCAGCTACCGTTGCATATACCATTTGTTTTCTAGCTGGCTTGTTACAGAACGGTGTTTCCATAAGCCGAGCTTAAAAAAGATTTCCAAGCGCGTCGGTCTTGTGCACAAATCCACCAGTTTGGAAGACCACGTTCCAAGATGTTTTTTTCTACTTGATCTTTCCTTCGTGGCCTTCCCCTTCTACGGGAACAATCAGTAGGCTCGTTTTTATATGCCTTTTGAGCTGGGGCATTCTCATTCATGGCCTAGCCACCGTAGTCGCTGCAGCTCAATACGACTGACTATGTCGATGACCGCGTATAAATTGTAGAGCTCGTGGTTGATTCGACGCCGATATTCACCGTCGACGCAGATCGGCCCGTAGATCTTTCGGAGAATTTTTCTTTCAAACACCCCAAGAGCTGCCTCATCTGCTTGTGCAAGTACCCATGCTTCTGATCCATATAATATCACGGGTAGTGGCCTTGCTTTTGAGTTGTTTGCTCAGACCATAGTAGCATCGGTTGGCCATCACAATCCTTCTCCGAATTTCAAAGTTGATGTCGGTACCAAGGTATATAAACTCTTTAACTACCTCCAAGCTGTAGTTCTCAAGTTCCACAGTTAGTCCAAATCTACTGGACGTCTTGCGAGTTGATACCATCAGCTTGGTCTTCTCGCCGTTTACTGCCAGACCCATTTTGGCAGACTCCTTTTCAATTTGTTCAAAGGTGGCTGTTACCGCTCGCAATGTTCGACCCATTATATCGATGTCATTGGCCTAGGCGAGTAACATGTGTTGTTCGGTGTACAGAGTGCTATGGGAGCTATATCTAAAGCCGAACAGATTTTAACAAATCTTCGCAGACATCAAACTAGACCTAATTCAATACTCTGTGCAAAATTTTGTCTCAATCGGAAAAACATCTATAGTATGGTGCACCATTTACATAAAAACGGAGAAAACTATATATGGCAACTATATCTAAATCTGAACAGATTTCAACAAGACTTCACATTCATAAATTCGGACTTACCTCAGTACTCTGTTGAAAATTTTGTGCTAATCGGCCTAAATTTAACTCTTGGTGCTCCATTTACATAAAATCGGAGGAAACTATATTTGGGAGCCCTATCTATATCTGATCCGGTTCCCACAAAACTTGACACACATCAATCATGGCCTAAGTCAATACTCTGTGCAGTCTCAATCGGATAAATATTGGCAGTATGGTGCTCCCTTTACTTAAAATCGGATGAATCTATATATGGGAGCTATATCTAAATCTAAACCCATTTTAACAAAACTTCGCAGACATCAGTCTGGACCTAATTCAGTACTCTGTATAAAATTTTGTCAAAATCGGACAAAGATTGGGAGTTTGGTGCATCATTCACATAAAATCGGACAAAAATATATATCGGAGCTATATCTAAATCTGAACCAATTTCAAAAAAACTTGGCCAGTATCAATCTAGGCCTATTTCAGTACTCTGTGCAAAATTTTGTCCCAATCGAAATAGTGTATCATTCACAAAAAATCGAACGAAACTATATATATGGAAGTTATATCTAAATCTGAACCGATTTCTACAATTACAATAGGGTTCGACCTTGGATAAAGATTAGTGAACTGTGCCAGATTTCATCCAAATCGGATCATAAATGCGACCTGCACTTTGTTTCTATGCATATTCTCAAAAGGAACCATGGGTCTATGTCGATTCCTTTTGCCCGTTTCAAACATACATAATACATAATACCCTGTATCACAGTGTGGTGAAGGGTATAAAAATATTTAGTATATCCACTTGACACGATCGTTTACATGTGTTACCTCCATATATAGGACCCTTATATATGAGTATATTTTGGTCCAATTTAATGAAAATAATGTTCCAAATAACTCACAAAATGTAACAAAAACTTTCGAATCAAGTCTATAATGGTGTTTCTCATGTATATTTATCTCGGTTCAGATTTTCACTAACTTCCATATATAATTTCATCCGATTTCATGTAATGATAAATGGCCTACGTCTTCGCGATATTTTACATATACTTTTTAATTGATACTGGAATTACACGTGTCTACTTTTATTTAAATCGACATAGGACGGATGATTTGAAAACTCTTTATACTTGGGAATATATTTCCGTTTAACGATTTGATCTAAAATTAAGACGGAAAGAATTGTACTGCAATTTTATTATTTTCCCGCAGATGTGTTACTTTGTCAACGATCAACCGATAAATAATTAAGTAATTAATCTATTAGCGTTTGAAAACTCTTCAGATGTTACCTTGCCGATGGAGCGCACATGTATGCATATTTAATGTGAATTTAAAATCGCAAACGTACACGGGTACATAGATACATATATGCAATCGGAAACACCCATGTACCTTAATTATGCAGAAAAATAAAATACGTTTTCATATTGATTTTGAAGATTTGTTAAGTTTGGTCTTTGTTTTGTATTTATGGAGTTTTTTTCTTTTTGTCTTTTCTTGGGATATTCATCTTCAGCGGCAATTTGATGTTTTTTGACCACCAACTGATTGATGTGATTAAATATCTTATAACGCTCACTCAAGCTAAAATAGCCTCCGGCATTATAGAGCTATTATTAACCGATACAATACTAAAATCTCCACAATAACAACACAAAATCCGAAACATAAAAATAAATAATTAATGAAACTATAGATGTTGAGAAAATTATAAAAAAGAAAAACAAAACACAAATTAATACACTAAAATGCAGTTTCGAATTCAAATCAAGTGGTGTTTTCGAGCAGAAATCTTCAATCAACAACCGGTAACATTTTATGGGCTAGACAAAAGTGCGACACTTCAGCAGCACAATGACGAAGTACAATGAGAACAGGTTTTTGTGTGTGGCTTTGCTGTCATTATAATTTGCGTTTAAAGGCCAGCGAAGCACTTTGCAAATACATATGTATTTAAAGTACTTCAAATTTGCTATACCGCGACCTATTTACATTTGTTGGTGTTTTTTAAAAATCTGTTTATTATTTTTATTCATTATTGTTTACTAAAATTTAATTCCACAAGCATAGTTTTTTTTTAACAGAATGAAATCCCAAATAATGGCCTGCATTTAGTAAACATAATTATAGTTCGTGTTGATCAAATATTAAATTTGGAATATGCCAAATATAGAAATGATTTAATTTAATCAGAACAATATTCAAAATATTTTGGAATAATTTGTACTATGAATTTTAAAAATATTAAAACACTGAATACACATTCATTACCGGTAAATAACCGGAACATATGGAAATATTCAATGGTTAAAAAACGTTCCCAAAATGCGATAATAGCGAGATTTGGGAAAGCTAATCTATATCTAAATCTGAACCGATTAATTTATTTTATCTTCAGTACAGAGTGTCTACCTGCCGGGCCGATAGATGGTGCACTAAAGGCCTATAGTTATAGGTTTTAGAGCATCATTTACTTAAAATCGGACGAAAATATATATAGGAGCTATATGTAAATCTGAAAAGATTTCAAGAAAACTTGACACTGGTAAGGTTATACTACCTTCAGAACATTGTTCAAAATTGTGTGCTAATCGGCGAATTTTTGAGTCCTTAGTGCATAATTTACATTGTACGAAAAAAAGTATATGGGAGCTATATCTACATCTGAACCGATTTCCTTGAAACTGAACACACAACATTCTAACTCAATGCAGTACAGTGTGCAAAATTTCATGCACGTCGAAAGATATATAGGGACTTTGGTGCACGATTTACATAAAATCCGACGAATATATATGGGAGCTATATATAAATCTGAACCTATTTTCACGAAACTTAACACACATCATTCTAGGCTTACTTCAGTACGCTGTGCCAAATGTCGTGCAAATCGAAGGATATATAGGGACTTTGGTGCACTATTTACCTAAAATCGGACGAAAATATATATGGGAGCCATATCTAAATCTGAACCGATTTTCAGGAAATTTAACACACTTCGTTCTAGGCTTAATTCAGTATGCTGTGCCAAATTTCGTGCAAATCGAAGGATGTATAGGGACTTTGGTGCACCATTTATATAAAATCGGACGAAAATATATATATGGGAGCTACACTTAAGCTGAACCGATTTTCAGGAAATTTAACACACATCGTTCTAGGCTTAATTCAGAATGCTATGCCAAATTTCGTGCAAATCGAAGGATATATAGGGACTTTGGTGCACCAATTACATTCAATCGGACGAAAATATATATGGGAGCTATATGTAGATCTGAACCAGTTCTCAGGAAATTTAACACACGTCGTTAAATTTGGTGCACTATTTAACTATAATCGGACGAAAATATATATGGGAGCTATTCTAAATCTCAACCGGTTTTCAGGAAATTTCGTGCAAATCGAAGGATATATAGGGACTTTGGTGCACCATTTACATAAAATCGGACGAAAACATATATGGGAGCTATATCTAAATCGGAACCGATTTTCCCCAATTTCAATAGGGTTTGTGCAAATAAATGAGCTGTGTCAAATGTCATCCAATTCAGATCATTAATGCGACATATTATCAAAAGGAACAGTGTATTCATCTCGTTTCCTTTTGTGTCAAGTTTTATTGAAATCGGTTGAGATTCAGATATAGTTCTCATATATATTTTCGTCCGATTTTTAGCAAATGGTGCACCAAAGTGTTACAGTGTGACGGATTGACAAAACACTTTATCGAAATTGGTCTGCAATAACGTCTGGTAATTTGAATGAAATTGGTTCAGATATAGATATAGCTCCCATATATTTTCCGATTTCGGGTGAATGTTGCACCAAACCAAACCAAATAATCCTATGAAAAATATTTAAAAAATTCCATAATAGAAATATTTTTTTTTTTTTTTTGACTGCGACAATTCACGTTTAGTACGGATGTGGTTCATCTGGTTATATTATTATTCAAATTTCGGAACTTATGCAAATACTAAGAACAAACAACTTTCTTATGAATTGTAGTTACTTCAAGTTTGTGATTCAATATGAAAAAGTTTCCATTTCTTGTAGAACATCTCAGTAGAGCTCACAATGAAGAAGACCAACAACATAACCAGACAATGTTTCGTGTGTTTTACCGAAACCAACCCAACTTTTTGTCAACGCAAAAATGAAATGCATATTTCGAACAATGCAATCACTGAATGATATATTCGAACAAGTTAGAGTAGTTTGCTGTTTTTATTTATTTTTATTATTTTTTAGGTTTGTTCAAAATCCATTTGAATTAAGTTCAGATAAAACATTAACAAAAGATTAGTTTAGATAATGTTTTGCGGTTGTATTCAAAAATGATAGCGAACGCCTTTGATTTGACTTTGATGTGATGCGTTTTTTGTCAGTTAGTCTGTCTGTCCGACTCTTTAACTATGGCACGTTTTTGCAACACATGCATGCATTTATTAATTCTCTTTTATGATACACTTTTTCAAATTGCTAGCCGAATTATCTTCTAAGTTTTCGATATAAAAAGATGCCAAAACTAAATGCTAGTTATCAATCTCCATTTGGAAGTCATTGGATTTTGAACGTAGAAATTCAATTGATACAGCAACTAACATGAAGGTGTGTATAGTAGAAGGATTTATTTTGGATGGGAAAACTTGCCAGCCTAGCACTGTGGATTATAGGCACAAGTTTTTTTCCGTAATTTCCTTTGAAGTGGTAAAAATAGTTTTTTTTTTAACAAAATTGTGTCTTTATTGACAGGTTTTCGTTTGTCTTATGGCCATTTGTGCCGTCGCTAATGCCGGCTTCCTGTTCGGAGGCGGTGCTGGAGGAGTTGGAGGCGGCTATGGTGGTGGCGTTGGAGGCGGCTATGGTGGTGGCTATGGCGGTGGTTATGCCAGCGGCCACGGTTATGGCGGTGGCCATGGAGGCGGTCATGCCGGAGGTGTCTCTGTCATCAAAGTAATTTCTGAAGGTGGTGTTGGCGGTGGTTATGGCGGTGGTGTTGGTGGCGGCTATGGCGGCGG
>NW_026883472.1:0-4896 GCF_032173495.1 Musca vetustissima
AGCTCAACCTTTGTGTCTATTGAAGCCAACCTTTTTTTTTATGCCCAACTTCCTTTTGGTATATTGAGGACTATCCTTTGGACTATTAGAACCCATCCTTTGGTCTATTGAAGCCAAATCTTTGGTGTTCTGAACTCCAACCTCTGTTATTCTGAAGCCCGACCTCTGATCTCCTGAAACTCAACCTGTGATCTATCGAAGCCCCACCTATAGTCTCCTGATGCCCAACCTATGGTCGATTTAATCCCAACATCCGGTCTTTTGAAGCCCTTTGGTATATTAAAGCTCAACATTTGGTCTATTAAAGTCCAACCTGTGGTCTTCTGAAGCTCAACCGTTGGTCAAATGAAACCCCATTCTCTGGTCTTCAGAAGCCCAAACTTTGGACTATTAAAGCGCATCCTCTGATCATTTGAAATACAATCTTTAGTTTATCGAAACCCACCCTTTTGTCATCTGAAGGCCAATCTCCGGTCTATTGAAGCTCAACGTATGCGCTTTTGAAATCCAAAATCTGATCTATTGCAGTTCATCCTTTGATCTGTTGAAGCCAAACCTGAAGCCCAACATTTGATCTTTTGATCTACATTATTATTAAAAAAGTCTACATATCTATTGTTAACCAGTGAGCGGAGCAGTATAGTCGGACGGAGTTCTAACTTTCTAAAGAAATTTATTCCGAGCCTGGAAATTTGCACCCTCTTGCCCGATTAGTGGTCAACAGCACATCTTCCTTACATTTTCCGACTATTTCAAATATTCACTACAGCCCTTCTTATTACTTGTCCAGATTGACTTTAGCGTGGGTTGTATGGTGATGAAAAAATTAAGTTTTTGGTCCACATTATCCCAAAATTATTATCTGATCATCACCGAAAATTACAAGCGCTGTCCTTGACCATAACTGGAACCCCATGGAAAATTTCAAATGAATCAGCGTTATATTTCCGCTCTCTAGTGTGGTAAGGGGTACTATATAATATCTGAATACGTAAGCACCTGTAATTATTTAAGTGTAACTCCCATATCCAAAAACATACGACAATATAATTGGTATCAATACTATAAACATCTGGGGTCTATGTTCTTAAAGAGTAAATATATACACCATAGAAAATTTTTTTGCCATTTTTTAAACAAAAGAAAGTTTGCCCCTCTAAATATTGACCGATCTTTGTCAAAACAGGCATGTTTATTCTTTGGCCCGATCCCCTTCTCCTTCTCGCTCCAGAGGCCATAATTGCGGCCTCTGGAGCGACCAGAAAACCGACAAAATATTAGTATTTGGTCCATTTCATCCCCTAAATATTAACCGATCTTTACCAAAAACAATAGGGGTCTTCATTGGCCAGAACCGATCCTACATGCAAAATTTCGTGAAGATTGGTCCATAACTGTGGCCTGTATCGTGTTTACAAATTATAATGGACAGACGGAAAGACGGACGGACGGACACAAATGTCTAGATCGACTCAGCTAGTCGAGATATGAAGATCGATATGCTTAAAGGTGGGTCTAGAACCAATATTTCGCGGCGTTACAAACTCTTGGGGCTGCACAAAGCTATAATACCCTGACAAAATAGTTGTGTAGGGTATAAAATTCCATCCAAAGTTCTTAAAAAAAATATTTTTAGAAATAGACGCACCTATAACGTTCGCGAAAAATTACTCTAGAAATCTACACCCTAAAAGGTCGTGGAAAATGTAGTAAAAATTCAAGCCTCAAAGTCCTTGAAAAACTTTTTTTTAAAGTCCACGCTTCCTTAGAGTTCTTGAAAAACAGTATAAAAATCAACGCTTTTATTGAGTCCTCAAAAACAAACCTATTTTAAAATCCATAGTCCTTGAAAGCCCTTGATAAAATATTTTTAGAAAAAAAATAATTTCTAGAAATCTACACCTCTATAAAGACCTTGAAAAAAGCATTAAAAGTCCAAGTCATTGAAAAAAATATTTTGTTGTTTTAAATCCAAGACTCTACAGAGGTCTTTGAAAAAAAAAATATATATTAAAAGTCAACGCCTTTAACATCTTTAAAAATCCATAGTTTAAAAATCCACGCTTCCATAGAGTTTTTTAAAAATAAAATATATATTTTAAAAAATTAAACCCCATCTTTGAAAAATCATATTTAAAAAAACCCACGCTCTTTTATGGTCCTAAACTAATTATATTTAAAAATCTACCCCTCTAGCAATACCCTGAAAAAGTTATTTTGAAAAATTCACTCATCCTTTGAGTCCTTAAAAAAACAAGTAAAATACTTGGTCGATATATACCCCCATCCTATGGTATGCTGAGGTCTACAATATTACACACATGTTTTACTTTGTTTTATATGACGTATTATTTGTATGTACAAACAATTTTAAATTTAGAGACCCCACTGAAATATTGGCAACACTGCTGCAGGGGACGTATTGTAATTGCATATTCTTTTTTGTCCCATTACTCTATTGAATTACAAAATCAACATTCCCACCCCTGCCATATCATGCAAGTAACTTATATTAGAAAACAAAAACAACATCATTAAATTTCTTACCTTGATGAACAGTTCTCATTGCCTTACTCTCCTCAGCTCACGAGAACAATGAAGAGATCAAACGACGATGACGGCGGCGACTGCGACAACAACGATTGTTCGAACGACCGAGGATGACACGAAAAATGTAAACAAACGAAACCACGAACCAAATGACCCAATGGCAAACAACAAATGGTACAAAACAACAACAACACATTACCCAATGTAATTTTTTAAACAGATATTTTGCAAATAATACTATTTTCAATGATTTGCTTCGACAAATTCAATTAAAAACACTTGATTGAAACACTTTTCACTTCACATTGCTAATACCTTTGATTTATGACATGGTGGCAAAGGAACACAAACAAAAACACACAAGGAAACAAAAGAACACAGAAGAATGGGCAACCGGCAAATAAAAACTAGGAAAAAAACACAAAAAGCGATCAATTTTTAATAACATTTAATGGATTCACAGAATATGTTGAAAAAAATAAAAATTAGGTTGATGGATCATTAAATTATTGCCGAAATTAAAAGAAAACACGACTCGCTAAATCACACGCGCAACCGTCTTTAATGAAAGCACAAAAGAACTAGAGAATAAAAGAGAAAATAATTGTAGAGTTGCCCTAGTCAATGTAATTAGATCACAAATGGGTTGTTTGGATGGTTTTCATTCGGTCATTTAATTTAGGGAGTTTAGGGATTCAAGAAGTATACAGTAGACCACGGATATAAGAACATCCAAAAACATCGAGAAATTTGTTCTTATAAGCGGGTTCTTATATGAATGTATTTTATACAACAAACCGTATTCTTATATGGGTGTAACATTTTCTTATGTCCGTGTTTTTCTTATATAAGATGTTCTTATATCCGTGGTCTACTGTATTGTACTAGCAAAGTGCCCGCTACTTCGTATGCGGAAAGGGAATACAAAAAAATGAAAAATCATATGGAAATCGTGAATACTGCATAATTTGTTGTATTATATATAGCTACTTTGGTGCACCAGTTACATAAAATCGGACGAAAATATATTTGGGAACCGATGTTCACGAAACTTTGAACACATAATTTTAAACTTAATCCAGTACGCTATGACAAAATGTGTGCAAATTAAAAGATTTCCAGGGACTTTGGTGCTCCAATTACCTAAAATCGGCCGAAACTATATATGGGAGCTATATCTAAATCGGAACCGATATTCTCGAAACTTTGCACACATCATTCTAGACTTAATTTAATACGCTGTGCGACTTTTCGTGCAAATCGAAAGATATGTGTAGGGACTTTGGTACACAATTTACATTAAATCGTACGAAGATATATATGGGACCTATATCTAAATCTGAACCGATTTTCACGAAACTTGGCATACATCATTCTAGACCTTATTAATTACGCTGTGCCAAAATTCGTGCAAATTAAAAGATTTCCAGGGACTTTGGTGCTCCAATTGCCTAAAATCGGTCGAAACTATACATGGGAGCTATATCTAAATCGGAACCGATATTCTCGAAACTGTGCACACATCATTTTAGAATTAATTTAGTACGCTGTGCCAATTTTCGTGCAAATCAATATATATATATATAGGGACTTTGGTACACAATTTACCTTAAATTGGACGAAGAGATATATGGGAGCTATATCCAAATCTGAACCAATTTTCACGAAACTTGGCAGACATCATTCTAGACCTTATTCATTGCGCTGTGCCAAATTTCGTGCAAATCAAAAGATTTCCAGGGACTTTCGTGGACTATTTACCTAATATCGGACGAAGCTATATATGGGAGCTATATCTAAATCTGAACCGATTTTCACGAAACTTTGCACACATCATTCTTGACCTGATCTGTTAAATCGATTCAAAAAGTGATTCTATGCATATTCTATCTCGTTTCCTTTTTCCAGTTACAAACATATGCACAAAGACAATACCCTGTACCACAGTGTGTTAAAGGGTATAAAACGAATTTGGTTCAAGAACCTCAAAATACGGAAAATTGGGGGTACCCTTATATGGGGGCTACCACAAAAAATTTACCAATTTTTTAAAATGTATACTGGAGAGATTTGCTACATAATAGGAACTCGACGTACTAAATTACAGTCAATTCGGTCGAAAAATACGATCAGAACCTCCAAAATACCAAAAATTTGGGGGTACCGTTATATGGGGACTACCTGAAAAACTGGACCTATATATATATAATTTTTAGTGGAGTAACTTGGTACCCAATAAGAACCCAATGTACAAAATTGCAGAGAATTCAGTTGTAAAACGAGCCCAAGAACCCGAAAATACCAAAAATTGGGGTACCCTTACATGGGGGCTCTCCGAAAAAAATG
>NW_026883473.1:0-48972 GCF_032173495.1 Musca vetustissima
TTTTCTTCAAGGCTTTATATAAGGCGTGGATTTTTTAAATATTTTTCTTCAAGGCTTTATATAAGGCGTGGATTTTTTAAATATTTTTCTTCAAGGCTTTATATAAGGCGTGGATTTTTTAAATATTTTTCTTCAAGGCTTTATATAAGGCGTGGATTTTTTAAATATTTTTTTCCAAGGCCCTTATAAGGCGTGGATTTTTTAAAATTTTTTTTCCAAAGCTCTATATAAGGCGTGGATTTTTTAAAAAAAAATTTTTTCAAGGCTCTATATAAGGCGTGGATTTTTTAAAATTTTTTTTTTCAAGACTATATAAGGCGTGGATTTTTTAAATATTTTTTTCAAGGCCCTTATAAGGCGTGGATTTTTTAAATATTTTTTTTCAAGGCCCTTATAAGGCGTGGAATTTTTAAAATTTTTTTTCAAGGCTCTATATAAGGCGTGGATTTTTTAAATATTTTTTTTCAAGGCTCTATATAAGGCGTGGATTTTTTAAATATTTTTTTCAAGGCTCTATATAAGGCGTGGATTTTTTAAATAATTTTTTTCAAGGCTCTATATAAGGCGTGGATTTTTTAAATAATTTTTTCCAAGCTCTATGTAAGGCGTGGATTTTTTAAAATTTTTTTTCCAAAGCTCTATATAAGGCGTGGATTATAAAAAAAAAAATTTTCAAGGCTCTATATAAGGCGTGGATTTTTTAATTTTTTTTTTCAAGGCTCTATATAAGGCGTGGATTTTTTAAATATTTTTTTTCAAGGCCCTTATAAGGCGTGGATTTTTTAAATATTTTTTTTTTCAAGGCCCTTATAAGGCGTGGATTTTTTAAAATTTTTTTTCAAGGCTCTATATAAGGCGTGGATTTTTTAAATATTTTTTTTTCAAGGCTCTATATAAGGCGTGGATTTTTTAAATATTTTTTTTCAAGGCTCTATATAAGGCGTGGATTTTTTAAATAATTTTTTCCAAGCTCTATGTAAGGCGTGGATTTTTTAAATAATTTTTTCCAAGCTCTATGTAAGGCGTGGATTTTTTAAATAATTTTTTCCAAGCTCTATGTAAGGCGTGGATTTTTTAAATAATTTTTTCCAAGCGTCATCAGTATTCCCACCGTATTTATCTTCAAGCAACGATTATCTCATTGTCCAGTCGTGACCACATAAACATTTTGTAAATGCTTTCTAATGTGTTATGCGGACATACATCTGTACATAAGTGTTTGCAGGGCAGAATGTGTTATTCATGTTTGCCTAAAATTTCCTCCATGGCTGGAAAAAAACATCGGCAAACATTTTCCAATGTACAAAATTTCTACCAAACGATGTTGGCGTAACACTTGCCTGCCATGGCCCATTATTTGTCTTTAAATGATGACGATGGACATGTCCATAGGAATTGTAAGCTTAGCATCGACTGTGTCTTTAGTTTACTTAAACCAAAAACAAAAAAAAAGAAAAGAAAAAAAAAACTAAATCCAACACCTAATATTCCCCCAGTGCCTGCTGCTATGCCGTCAAGAAATGGAACTCTAGTCATGATGCGACGGCGACGGCTGCCAGCAGGCATATGGTTATTTATATTGCCGGGAATGGCAATGTCTCTACGGATTTAAGTGCCTACCATGTGTGTTGGCAGTTTGGCATTTCACTGCGTCTCTATTTGTTTTCGGTGGGGAAATGTCACTTCGTTGGTCGATGTGCTAAGTTGTCTCTTTAGCCGAACATGTCAATGAATGTTCTCTTTTTCCTTTATAGCCTGATAATTGAGACCACCCATTTTTCGTGGACATACGGCGGCACACGGCTACACCATTGCTGTGACTACCACCCAAACCATGAAGGTCTGTTTACGTTTAATTATTAAGGCCATTTAGGCAATTAAAAGAAAATTATTTAACAGCAGGATTCAAAGACGTTTACGTAATTTAATCAATATTAAGTATACGTCGCAGTGTGTTTGGAATTATTATTACTCATACCATACCCACAAGATGGCCTAACCACCGTAGTCGCTGCAGCTCAATACGACTGACTATGTCGATGTCCGTGTATAAATTGTAAAGCTAATTACGTGGTTCACCGTGGCTTGTGTTGTGATGTTCGGCTTTCAATTTTTCATTCAAACACACACACAAAAATTAAGTTTTCGGTCCACTTCATCCCAAAATTTTTATCTGATCATCTCCGAAAATTATTTGAAAGACCATGTTCCAAGATGTTGTTTTCTACTTGGTATTTCCATCTGATTCGTGGCCTTCGCCTTCAGATCCATATAACTTTTATATGCCATGGGTACCAAGGTATATAAAATCATGACTAAAGTGTCAAGTTCCACAGTTTTGCCTGGACGTCTTGCGCGTTAATGTCATTAGCTTGGTCTTCTCGCCGTTTACTGTCAGACCCACTTTGGCAGACTCCTTCGCAATTTGTTCAAAGGTGGCTGTTACCGCTCGCAATGTTTGACCCATTATATCGATATCATCGGCGTAGGCGAGTAACATGTGTTGTTTGGTGTCCAGAGTGTCATTTCTGTTCAACTTTGCGTCTCGTATGAACTTTTCCAGCAGGATGTTAAAAATATCACACAATAAAGTGTCACCTTGTCTGAATCCTCGTTCGGTATTGAAGAACTCCGATAGGTCCTTTCCGACTTTAACTGCTGACCGTGTGCCACATAAAGTTATCCTGCATAGCCGTATTAATTTTGCAGGAATGCCGAACGTAGACATTGCTTTAAACACATCTGAACGGATAGGGCTGTCAAATGAGGTTTTATAGTCGACCAATAGGTGGAACGTGACGATGTGTTTTTGTGGGTCTTTTCCAGGATTTGGCGCAGAGTGAAAATTTGATCAATGGTGGATTTGCCAGATCTGAAGCCGCATTTTTATGGTCCATTGATGTCATTGACCATTGGCTTCAGTCATTCACACAGTACGCTGGATAGCACTTTATATGCGATATGAAGAACGTACACATTTGGGATTTCACTCCTTTTTTGTGCACGGGACACAGGATGCTGAGGTACAAAAATTGGAAAAATTCCCTGCCAAATTGCAAACATAAATTTACTGTGAAAAAAATAGTTCGAATGGTAACCCGTCGGCTCCTGCTGCTTCATTGTTCCTGAGCCGGTTAATTGCTTTTATGTGTTCTTCTTGGCTAGGTGGTATACGCTCTATAGCATCATCTCTTATTGGTTCTGGGGTATCTTCTTCACCGCCACTATTTGATACCAGAAGCCTTTTAAAATGTTCCTTCCAGATCCTCAACATCACTGTCTGTATCTGTCACCAGGTTCCATTCTTCATCTCTACAGGAGGATGTGCCTGCACCAAAACCTTCGGTTTGGTGTTTTACTCGTTGGTAAAATTTCCGGACTTCATTCTGACTTCTGTACATCTCGATTTGATCAGGCTCACGTTTTTCTTGTTCTTTCTTCTTTTTTCTGAAAACACGTTTCTCCTCTCTGCTTTTCTCCCGATAATTTACCATCACATTACGTTATGCTACTGTCTGCAGGGTTGCCCTATACGCTGCGTTTTTTACATCAGTAGCATTACGACACTCCTGATCGTACCATGGGTTTCTTGATGGCGGTTTTTGGTACCCAAGTGTTGCTTTTGCTGCAGTTTGTAGGGAGTGGGCAATTCTTTACCATTGTGCTTCTATATTATTATCGGGACAAGAAGTGCTTTCGTCAAGCAAGTGGGTAAGTTGAGCGGATTAGGCCTCGGCTACCTGTTGTGTTTGCAGCTTTTCGACGTCGTGTTTCTGTGTTGTATTAGATCGCACCATTGCTGCGGCATTAAAACGAGTGCGAACCTTGGCTGCTACAAGCTAGTGAGTGGTCAGAATCGATATTCGATATGTATATTATTATCTAATACACTGGATGAATGCCTTCCGTCTATCACAACATGATAAATTTGATTTCTCGTTGCTTGATCAGAAGAAATCCATGTGGCTTTGTGTATATCGAGATGGTTGGATCTGGTGCGAACCTTGGCTGCTACAAGGTAGCGGTCCAAATCGATATTTGTTCCTCGGTTCGATCGAACGTCTAATACACTAGATGAATGCCTTCCGTCTATCACAACATGATAAATTTGATTTCTCGTTGCTTGATCAGGAGAAATCCATGTGGCTTTGTGTATATCGAGATGCTCGAATCTGGTGCTTCTAACTACCATGTTTTTTGCTGCCGGGAAGTCAATCAACCACATGCCGCTGGCTGATGTTTCTTCATGAAGGCTGAATTTTCCGACAATGGGGCCAATAATATTTTC
Organism: Musca vetustissima; assembly: GCF_032173495.1. Lineage (NCBI taxonomy): Eukaryota > Metazoa > Arthropoda > Insecta > Diptera > Muscidae > Musca > Musca vetustissima. Next base: position 4,289 of record NW_026883473.1, read on the forward strand.
CCTTCCGATTTTTGCATTAAAAACTCTTAGCAGAATTTTAATGTCATGGCCAGGGCAGCGATCATATGCTGTTTCTAGGCGCTCATAAAATATGTCTTCGTTCTGCTCATCTTTGTCTTCCGTCAGAGCATGGGCGCAAATAAGACTGATGTAGAAGAACTTCGCTTTTATGCGGATTCTAGCAATTCGCTCATCTACTGGAGTGTATCTGGAGACGAGATCTTTTATTCTCCTGTTAACCATAAATCCGCAGTCAAATTCAAGACTCGTTTCATGGCAGCTATAATACAGTGCGTAATCATCTGATTTACTTAGACCTGCTCCATTCCATTGCTCATCTTTTTCTTCGGCCGAAGCATGGGCGCAAATAAGACTGGTGTAGAAGAATTTCGCTTTTATGCGGATTATAGCAATTCGCTCATCTACTGGAGTGAATCTGGAGACGAGGTCTTTTATTCTCCTGTTAACCAGAAATCCGCAGTCAAATTCAAGACTCGTTTCGTGGCAGCTATAATACAGTGCGTAATCGTCAGAATTACTTACGCCTGTCTCTTTCCATCGCATTTCCTGTAAGGCAAAAATACCGACTTTGTACTTCTTGAGTACATCCGCCATAGCGGAAACTGCGCATATTCTGTACAACGTGCGCACATTCCAAGTGCAGATTCGCAGATCGTGGTCTTTTATACGTTTGCGGGGGTCGTCCACATTAGAGGAGTTTGGTTTTCTTTTCCCTTGTTTTTTCATAGCAGGTTGGGTTTTCCGAGTGTGGGCAACTAACCCGACGCCTCAAGCCATTTTTATATAGTTCTTATGGGTGAACTCGCGGCATATATCAGCTAACTATTTTAAAGGGTGATGAAAATAGCTACCCCAGGTGAGGTCAGTGCCCACAATTGAGATGAAAGAGGGACCAAGATCAACCTGGACTTCGCCATGTTTAAGGCAATCAGAGCCGTTGATTGGTATCTATCATCCCCTACGCCACCCCCGCGTTATATACAGCCCAGAAAAAAAATTAAAAAAATCGCTGCCAAAGCGGAGCGCTTGGAAAAATATTAAAAAAAATTTTGATATTCTTTTTTTGTTTTTGCGAACAATTAATTGCCATAAATTCCAATATATTGAAAACACATACACATGTGCAACTTTACTCTCTCTACGTTTTATGGAAAAAGTTTTCGATTCCGAACTTTTGACTTTGTATGGCTCTGCTATGTTTTCGTTTCACTCTGCAATTTTCTTAGATTTCCAGCCATAAAACACTTGCCTTTTCTTTGTCTAAGTTCTGCAATTCGTAATGAATTGGAAAAGTGGCCACTAAATAATAACCGACAGACACAAGCATTGAATTATTTGTTTATTGCATGGCCTCTATACACACACACACGTATATATGTACATTGTATTCAGGAGGACTTGGAAATATATTGTAGAAAACTTACGAAATTTTTGGCGGGGTAGTTGAAAAAAATTCGCTATGAATTCGGTTCTGAATATTCAAATCTTTGGTATCGAAAATTTGTCTTAAAGTGTTTATTTTATTTTTAATTTCCCATCACTCCTATTTCCCCCCACACTTTGTTACCATATTGAAAAGAATGTTTACTCCCCCCCCAAACACATATCAAATTCTTGCAATTTGTTATTGTTTTTGTTGTTTGTTACTAGAATTTTCAACAAATTTCTATGGCAATTATCCACACACACACACACACAAATACACACAATTGCACTACTTACACGGCTGAGTGGAATGCAATGTGTCCTTCATGTAAACCATTCAAAAGGGATTGCATAGTTCTTCGAATTTTTTTTCGAACACATACCCAACCTTGTGTATGTGTGTGGTCTTAAAAAAAAACTTAGAAGCCTCTTTTGGAATAGAGCTATAAATTTTTATAGTTTCGATAACAAAACAAACAAAAGCCAGACATTTGTAACAAGGCGAAAAGTTTTGAGATGTTTTTTTTTCTACAACCTTAAGAAGGATCATGTAAGGACTATTGTTTTTAGAGTCCTTAAGAAGACGAAGAAGAAGAACTAAAATTTGGAAAACAAACAAAACAAAAAGACATTCTTTGTGATTATTTTCCAATTGATTTTGAATAGTTGAATGGCCATAAAATTACAAGCACCATCACACATGCAATCCCAACACATACAAGCAGAATCCTTAAAGCCTGGGCAACAATTGTTTGTTTAGTTTATTTTTTTTTTTGATTGAAAAGTTCAAAAAAAAAAAAAAAAAAAAAAAAAAAAAAAAAAAAAAAAAATAAACAATGGACAATGCTTCTATGCTTCTATGTCGAACTTATTGAAATTAAAATGGCAGGTGAACTGCCATGCAATGTTAAACAAATCGGAACGGATTCGATTTGAAGTTTGGAGTTTAGAAACAAGTTTCAAATAATAACAACAACAAATTACAAATAACAATTTTTCAATACTCACCCTTAGTGATGGATTTTTAAAATATACAAAGCGTGGATTTTTCAAAATACTTTTTCAAGGCTCTATAACTACATAAGGCGTGGATTTGTAAAAAAATATTTTTTCGAGACGTGGATTTTAAAAAAATATTTTTTCGAGGCGTGGATTCTTAAAAAATATTTTTTCGCGACGTGGATTTTTAAAAAATACTTTTTCGAGGTGTGGATTTTAAAAAAATATTTTTTCGAGGCTTGGATTTTTAAAAAAATATTTTTTTCGAGGCGTAAATTTTTAAAAAATATTTTTTCGACGCGTGAATTTTTAAAAAAATATGTTTACGACGCGTGAATTTTTAAAAAAATATATTTTCGAGGCGTGGATTTTTAAAAAAAATATTTTTTCGAGGCGTGGATATTTTTTTCGAGGCGTGGATTTTTAAAAAACATATTTTCCAGGCGTGGATTTTTAAAAAAATATTTTTTCGAGGCGTGGACTTTTAAAAAAATATTTCCTCGAGGCGTGGATTTTTAAAAAATATTTTTTTCGAGGCGTGGATTTTTAAAAAATATTTTTTTCGAGGCGTGGATTTTTAAAAAATATTTTTTTCGAGGCGTGGATTTTTAAAAAAATATTTCCTCGAGGCGTGGATTTTTAAAAAAATATTTTTTCGAGGCGTGGATTTTTAAAAAAATATTTCCTCGAGGCGTGGATTTTTAAAAAAATATTTTTTCGAGGCGTGGATTTTTAAAAAAATATTTCCTCGAGGCGTGGATTTTTAAAAAAATATTGTTTTCGATGCTCTATATGAGGCGTGGATTTTTAAAAAATATTGTTTTCGATGCCCTATATGAGGCGTGGATTTTTAAAAAATATTGTTCTCGATGCTCTATATGAGGCGTGGATTTTTAAAAAATATTTTTTCGATGCTCTATATGAGGCGTGGATTTTTAAAAAATATTGTTCTCGATGCTCTATATGAGGCGTGGATTTTTAAAAAATATTGTTTTCGATGCTCTATATGAGGCGTGGATTTTTAAAAAATATTGTTTTCGATGCTCTATATGAGGCGTGGATTTTTAAAAAATATTGTTTTCGATGCTCTATATAAGGCGTTGATTTTTAAAAAATACTGTTTTCGAGGCGTGGATTTTTAAAAAAAATATTTCCTCGAGGCGTGGATTTTTAAAAAATATTTCCTCGAGGCGTGGATTTTTAAAAAAAATATTTCCTCGAGGCGTGGATTTTTAAAAAATATTTTTTCGAGGCGTGGATTTTTAAAAAAATATTTCCTCGAGGCGTGGATTTTTAAAAAATATTTCCTCGAGGCGTGGATTTTTAAAAAATATTTCCTCGAGGCGTGGATTTTTAAAAAATATTTCCTCGAGGCGTGGATTTTTAAAAAAAATTGTTTTCGATGCTCTATATGAGGCGTGGATTTCTCAAAAATATTTTTTCGAGGCGTGGATTTTTAAAAAATATATTTTTCGAGGCGTGGATTTTTAAAAAAATATTTTTTTGAGGCGTGGATCTTTAAAAAATATTTTTTTCGAGGCGTGGATCTTTAAAAAATATTTTTTTCGAGGCGTGGATTTTAAAAAAAAAAAATTTCGAGGCGTGGATTTAAAAAAAAAAAAAAAATTATCGAGTCGTGGATTTTTAACAAAAATATTTTTTTCGAGGCTCTATATAAGGCGTGGATTTCTCAAAAATATTTTTTTCGAGGCACTTACCTCCCCGCTGTGTCACCAGGGGTAGCTATGTTCATCACACGTTGAAATAGTAAGCTAATATGTGCCGCGAGTTCACCCATAAGAACGATAAAAAAATGGGTTGAGGCGTCGGGTTAGTTGCCCACACTCGGAAAACCCTTCCTACTATGAAAAAGCAAAGAAAAAGAAAAGCAAGCTACCCTAATGTTGACGACCTCCGCAAACGTATAAATGACCATGATCTGCAAATCTGCACTTGAAATGTGAGCAAGTTGTACAGAACAGGGGCAGTTCTCGCTTTGGCGGATGTGCTCAAGTTGTACAAAGCCGCTAATATTGCCCTACAGGAAATGTGATGGAAAGGGACTGGCGTAAGTAAATCAGATGATTACGCCCTGTATTATAGCTGCCATGAAACAAGACATGAATTTGGCTTCGGATTTATGGTCAACAGGAGAATAAAAGACCTCGTCTCCAGATCCACTCCAGTAGATGCGCGAATTGCTATAATCCGCATAAAAGCGAAGTTCTTCTACATCAGTCTTATTTGCGCCCATGCTCTGACCGAAGACAAAGATGAGCAGGCCAAAGACATATTTTACGAGCGCCTAGAAACAGCATATGATCGCTGACCTGGCCATGACATTAAAATTCTGCTAGTAGATTTTAATGCAAAAAATCGGAAGGAAAATATCTTTGGCCCCACCGTCGGAAAATTCAGCCTTCATGAAGAAACATCCGACAACGGCATGAGGTTGATTGACTTCGCGGCAGCAAAAAACATGGTAGTTAGCAACACCAGATTCAAGCATCTCGATATACACAAGGCCACTTGGATTTCTGATCAAGCAACGAGAAAATCAAATTGATCATGTTGTGATAGACGGAAAGGCATTCATCCAGTGTATTAGACGTTCGATCGATCCGAGGAGCGAATATCGATTCGGACCACTACCTTGTAGCAGCCAAGGTTCGCACTCGTCTTAATGTTGCAGCAAAGGTGCGATCTAACACAACACGGAAACTCGACGTCGAAAAGCTGCAAACACAACAGATAGCCGAGGCCTACTCCGCTCAACTTACCCGCCCGGTTGACGAAAGCACTTCATGTGCCGATAATAGTATAGAAGCACATTGGCAAAGAATTGCCAACTCCCTACAAACTGCAGCAAAAACAACACTTGGGTACCAAAAACAACCACCAAGAAACCCAGGATACCAAATGGAGTGTCGTAATGCTACTGGTATGAAAAAGGCAGCGTATAAGGCAGACAGTAGCTACCCGTAATGTGATGGAGAATTATCGGGAGAAAAGGCGATAGGGGAAACGTGTTTTCAGAAAAAAAGAAAGAACAAGAAAAGCGTGAGCAAATCGAGATGTACAGGAGTCAGAATGAAGTCCGGAAATTTTACCAACGTGTAAAACACCAAACCGAAGGTTTTGGTGCAGGGACATCCTCCTGTAGAGATGAAGAAGGAAACCTAGTGACAGATACCGACAGCGTGTTGAGGATCTGGAAGGAGCATTTTGAAAAGTTTCTGATATCAAATAGTAGCAGTGAAGTGGATACTCCAGAATCAATAATAGATGACGGTATAGAGTGTATACCACCTAGCCAAGAAGAAGTTAGAATAGCATTCAATCGGCTCAAGAACAATAAAGCAGCAGGAGCCGACGGGTTACTAGCCGAACTATTCAAGACTGGTGGTCAGATGCTGGTCAGGAGCATGCACCAGCGGATTAGTACAATTTGCCTAGAGAAATGCATGCCCAATGATTGGAACCTCAGCATCCTGTGTCCCATGCACAAAAAAGGAGACAAGACGATATGTGCCAACTATAGAGGAATAAGTATCCTTCCCATCGCATATAAAGTGCTATCCAGTGTGCTGTGTGAACGATTGAAGCCAATGGTCAATGACATCATTGGACCATACCAATGCGGCTTCAGACCTGGCAAATGCACCACTGACCAGATTTTCAGTCTGCGAAAAATCCTGGAAAAGACCCGCGAGAAACATATCGACACATACCACCTATTCGTCGTCTATAAAGCCGAATTTGACAGCCCTATCCGTTCAGAGGTGTTTAAAGCCATGTCTACGTTCGGCATTCCTGCAAAATTAATGCGACTATGCAGAATAACTTTAAGTGGCACAAGGTCAGCAGTTAAAGTCGGAAAGGACCTATCGGAGCCCTTCAATATCGAACGAGGATTCAGACAAGGTGACAGTTTGTCGTGTGATCTTTTTTACATTCTGCTGGAAAAGGTCATAAGAGACGAAAAGGTGAACAGAAATGACACTCTGTACACCAAACAACACATGTTACTCGCCTACGCCGATGACATCGATATTATGGGTCGAACACTGAGAGTGGTAACAGTCACCTTTGAACAAATTGAGAAGGAGTCTGCCAAAGTGGGTCTGGCAGTAAACGGCGAAAAGACTAAGCTGATGGTAACAGCGCGCAAGACGTCCAGTAGACTCGGATCAACTGTGAAACTTGAGATCTACTGCTTCGAGGTAGTTAAAAATTTTATATACCTTGGTACCGCCATAAATACAACGAATGACATCAGTTTTGAAATTCGGAGAAGGATTGTGATGACCAACAGATACTACTACGGTCTAAGTAAGCAGTTTAAAAACAAGGCCAGACCAAATTCACACTCTACAAGACGCTGATGCTACCCGTGCTGTTATATGGATCCGAAGCATGGGTACATGCGCAAGCAGATGAGTTAGTTCTTGGGGTGTTTGAAAGAAAAATCTCCGAAAGATCACGGGCCGATCTGTGTCGACGGTGAATATGGACGTCGAATGAACCACGAGTTTTATAATTTATATGCGGACATCGACATAGTCAGACGTATTGAGCTGCAGCGACTACGGTGGCTAGGCCATGTTGTGCGAATGAATGAGAATGACCCAGCTCAAAAGGCATATAAAAGCGAGGCTACTGATGGTTCCCGTAGAAGGGGAAGGCAACGAATTAAAGGGAAAGACGAAGTGGAAAACAACATCTTGGAACGTGGTATTTTAAATTGGTGGAGATGCGCACAAGACCGACGCGCTTGGAAATATTTTTTAAGCTCGGCTTATGGAACAACAAGCCAGGTAAGTTAGTCATTGGTACATAAGGCGTGAAGTTTTATTCTCTTCGCAACTATGTTGTCAGGGTATTATAGCTTTTTGCAGCCCCAAGAGTTTGTAACGCCGAGAAATATTGATCCTAGACCCAATTTTATGTATACCGATCGTCATATATCGACTAGCTGAGTCGATCTAGACATGTGTGTCCGTCCGTCCGATCGTCTGTCCATTATATTTTGTAAAAATGATACAGTTCACAGTTATGGACCAATTTTGACGAAATTGTCCATGTAGGATGGGTTGTGATCAATGAAGACCCCTATTGTTTTTGGCAAAGATCGGTTAATATTTAGGGGGTGATATGGACCAAATATTAATTTTTGTCGGTTTTTCTGGTCGCTTTAGAGGCCGTAAATATGGCCGAACATCGTGAAGTTTCACATGTAGGAGAGTATTGGGCCAAAGAATATGCATGCATGCTTTGATAAAGATCGTTCATTATTTAGCGGGTCAAATGGACCCTGACTTTTGTGTGAAAAATTACAAAATGTTTATTCTATGGCGTATATATCTAACCCTGAAGGCCATAGACCCGAGAAGGTGATAGTTTATTCAAAAGAAGTGGTTGACCTATAAATTGATACCAATTATATTGTCGTGTGTACTCGGATGAGGGAGTTACACTCAAATATTTACAGGTGCTTACGTATTAAGATATTATACCCATGACCACACTAGAAGGTGGAAATATAGCGCTGATCACTTTGAACATGTCTATGAGGTTCCAGTTATGGTCAAGGACAACGCCTATAATTTTCGGTGATTATCAGATACAAATTTTGGGATGAAGTGGACCGAAAACTTAATTTTTTGTGTGTTTTCGGTGCGAATATAAGCCGACAGCACAGCACAGAACAACTGACGTTGATGGGAATCTGGACAAGTAATTAGAAGGGCTGTACTGAATATTTGTAATATTCGGAAAATGTAAGGAAGAGATCCTGTGGACCTCTAATCGGGCAAGAGGGGCAAATATCACGAAATATTGCCCAGGCTCGGAAAAAACATCCGCAGAAAGTTAGAGTTCCGTGGTAGTTGTGTAGGGTATCGTATGGTCGGCCCCGTCCGACTATACTGCTCCGCTCACTGGCTTACAAAATATTTTTAGTCAGTGCCTATATATTTTTTAACACATTTTCCCAATTTAATATTGATTTTTATAATTTTTCAATCTTATCATTTTTGTCGTAAATCCTAACAACCATCTATTAATAGAATATTTCCTCTCCACCCACACAGCCTGTGTCAGACAGCAGACTAGCTTGACCTCATCACTACCATTAAACTGTCTGATTTAATGTGATATGGTGGATGACGTTTTATCACTTGGTTGATAGTTGGCGTTTAACATTGTTTGCTGTTGCGTCAATATGACGTAAAGGTTGTACTGGAAAAAAATAACAACAAAACTAGGACATGTACACAATATGTGCGGAAGGAGTGTTATGGTGATGGGGAGGGATGAGGTTACAAACGCAGTTAACTTGTTAGTTAACACGTTTCAAAAGGGTTAGTGTTTACCGTTGCCATTGCCGGTTTGTTAGTTTAAAGATAATTTTTATTACTGAAGCGTGACGGATTTGTAGTTAAATAGAAAATGATGTGGTCGGCATGAAAAAGTATTTTTAAAAATCCACGCCTATTATAAGTCCATGAAAAAATATTTTTTAAAAATCCACGCCCATTATAAGACCATGAAAAAATATGTTTAAATCAGTAAGGAAAGTTGAAAAGTTGGAGGGGCCGACTATATGATACCCTTCACCACTTTGGGTACATACAAGAGATGTTAATATCTACAAAATCCTGTAGATAGAACAGACATAGAATCTTTGGAGGACTATGGAGATGCAATCGGGCGAAATTAAATGTGCTATCTAGATAGATATTTGAACCAATTAAAAAAAAAACTCCATACACATTCTGAAATCAATGAAAATTGCTTGTCAAACGGGCAGACTTGGATTTTTTTGTACCGACTACCTCGCAATGGAAAGCACGGATTCTGCCAATGAAATAGCTAATGGGGGGGTTTCACAGATCTCTCAATCGGAAGACTGGACGACTGTGACCCCCCTCGAGCAAGCTCGTCGCCTATCTCATTCCATTCAATGTCGTTATGTCCTGGAACCCTGCATAGCCCAACTATCTGTCGTATAACATTCAGAGCGGTCTTACAATCATGAACTGCTTTCGAATTTATAGTATATAATCAGGGGGGAATATAATCACTGATATGACTATCCCCCCTAAAGAGGTCATAACCTGGCGTTATGATTAAGGTGGTGGCATGACCATAGTTCAGCGATTTCAAGGCATCTGTTTCCCGAAGTCTTAGGGCACACTTGGCCGCCTGGAATTTGATCAGAATATCGAATGGTTGGAGATTCAAGATTGCGTTCAAGGCTGCATGTGGTGTACTTCTTAACGTTCCGGTGATCAGAATTGAAGCCGATCGCTGTACTAAGCTCAGTTTTGTCAGCAGTTTCTTTTTGTTCACCCCCTGCCACCAGACAAGACAACCATAAGTAAGTAAGACGATCGTTGTATACAGCCAGTGTATTATTGCGGGTCTAAATCCCCAACTCTTGCCTATGGAATTCCTGCATGAATAGAGTGCCAGCAATCCCTTCTTGAAGAGTTCCTCAACATCCCTATTCCACAGTAACTTGCGGTCTAGGATAGTGCCAAGATATTTAGCTTCATCAGATAGGGTTAAAGTCACTCCTCCAAGTGATGGCAGACGGAAACTAGGAATTCGGTGCTTCCTAGTGAAGAGCACCAGTTCGGTTATAGTGGGGTTTACACAACGACCTTTGGTGCAAGCATAATTAGACAGGGTTGGAAGGGAACCCTCCAGGATATCTTATATTGTCGTTATAAACATACCCACAACCAACAAGACTACATCATCGGCATAGGCTACCGCCTTTATCCTGAGATGATTGAATTTCATAAGTATCTCATTTATCTCCAGAAGCCACAAAAGGGGGGAAAGTACTCCTCCCTGAGGTGTGCCACTGTTGACAGATTTCCTTACGGAACTCTCTCCTAAGGATGAGTTGATAATTCTGCTTTCCAGCATTCTATCAATCCATTCCGTAAGGAGTGAGGGGATACCTATGACTATGAGAGCAGAATGGATGGCCTGTAGCTTCACATTGTTGAAAGCTCCTTCGATACCACTCCTGTTGGATATACTAACCACTCCTCTTGGATATACTATCAACGTCTCTGCTCTATGTCCTTCAGGAGTAAATAAGTACGCAATAGAATGCAAAGTTTGTCATTTTTCACACAAAAGTCAGGGTCCATTTGACCCGCTATATATGCAGCAATCTTTATCAAAACAGGCATGCTTATTCTTTGACTCGATCCCCTTCTCCATTGCAAAATTCGCGATGTTCGGACCATAATTGTGGCCTCTGGAGCGACCACAAAAACCGACAAAAATTAAGTATTTGATCCATTTCATCCCTAAATATTAACCGAACTTTACCAAAAACAAGAGGGGTTTCCATTAGGCAGAATCCATCCTGCATGCATGCAATTTCGTGAAGATTGGTACATAACTGTGGCATGTATCGTGTTAACAAATTATAAGGGACAGACGGACGGATGGTCACACATGTCTAGATCGACTCAGCTAGTCGATATATGACGATCGGTATACTTAAAGTTGGGTCTAGAACAAATATTTCGCGGCGTTACAAACTCTTGGGGCAGCACAAAGCTATAATACTCTGACAACATAGTTGTGTAGGGGTATAAAAATCCACGCATATTAAAAGGCCACGAAAAAATATTTTTAAAAAATCCACGCCTATTACAAGACCACGAAAAAATATTTTTAAAAAATCCACGCCTATTATAAGACCACGAAAAAATATTTTTAAAAAATCCACGCCTATTATAAGACCTCGAACAAATATTTTTAAAAAATCCACGCCTATTATAAGACCACGAACAAATATTTTTAAAAAATCCAAGCCTATTATATGACCACGAAAAAATATTTTTAAAAAATCCACGCCTATTAAAAGACCACGAAAAAATATTTTTAAAAAATCCACGCCTTCTATAAGGCTTTGAAATAATTATTTTTTAAAAAATCCACGTCTTATATATAGTCTTGAAAAAATATTTAAAAAAATCCACGTCTAATATAGGGCATTTAAAAAAATATTTTTAAAAATCCACGTCTAATATAGAGCTTTTAAAAAAATATTTTTTAAAAATCCACGTCTAAAATAGAGCCCTTACCAAATTATTTTTTAAAAAATCAACGTCTCATATATAGTCTTGAAAAAATATTTAAAAAATCCGCGTCTAATATAGAGCCTTTAAAAAAATATTTAAAAAATCCACGTCTAATATAGAGCCTTTAAAAAAATATTTTTTAAAAATCCACGCCATGTATATAGCCTTTCAAAAAAATATTTTTAAAATAAATACACGACTTGAAAAAATATTTAAAAAAATCCACGCCTTAGAGGCTATTGAAAAAATGTTAAGTGTTGTCCAATTAGCGTTTTTAATTACCCATTTTTCAATTTGGCAACACCATTTCCTCTCTTCCATAGGACATGCGCCGCATGTCCTGTGCCTGTCATCCTTTGTGGTTTTCAAAGAAAACTGTTGAAGCAAAAAGAAAAATACTGACAGTTGCTGAAAATTTCTAGACAAAGTGAGAAGTGTGTTGTGGACAAAACTGAAACAATTTTGACAAAGAAACAAAAAAAGATTTTTTTAATTCTCACAAAAAGGAAGTAAAAAAAATAAATTGTATATAGAAAAATAAATAAATCTGATTTTTTTTTTGAACAATAAATCGAAAGTGTGTTTTTAAAAAAAATTCAAGAAAGTTAACAGAAAAAATTGCTAACCAAAGAAAAAAGTTCTCCAGCTATACAGAACAGGAAGTCCTTAATGAAGTTCTAATTGAAAACCAGAAATAAATTTTAATTGAAAACGGGAAATGATTCCGAATTGTTTATAATAAATGATAATTGAAAAATCGGAATGTGTAAATTTTGTGAGGATATCCAAATAAAGTCATAGTGAAAATAGTTTTCAAATCAAAAGTTAATTTTTGGAAAATTTTTTTTTGGTGAAATCATGAAACCCCAAAAAGCCAAGAAGAATTTGTGGACAACCAAATAAGGGTGTTATTGATTTTTCATATATACACATCCAAAAATATCCTGTGTGAGAGAGAGAGCCGAGTTTACTCAGAGAAACAGCAAAAGTTAAGGACAGCGAAGACAAAGAGTAAACGGCAAAAACACCTGTTTAGCAGTGGGATACAGGCTCTCCATATCCTGATTCGCTCTTTTGCCGCTCTCTCTCCGTTTACCAAAACAAACCGGCATTTGTTTTGACAGGCCTTATCCGTAACTCAACTCAACGGCCGGGAACAATTGTTGCATGCCATTGTTTTGATTTGAGTGTAGTGGTGTTGGTGGTGGTGGTGTAGCAAAACAGAAAAGGAGCAAAAGGACATAAAGCCAAAGAGAGAGAGAGAGAGTGTAAACAAAACAAAAAGCACACATTACTTTTTGTTTATCAACAAAGCCCAGGAGGTTACTTCCAAGAGCAGCTACATATTGAAAAAATAAAAAACATAAAAATCAATCGAAAAAATTAGAACTTTTCAAAATCCGGAGAAAAATTATTATTCTGCAGCAAACCTGGAGCCCCCCTCAACACAATTTAAGCAAAGATCCGGCATCAAAGTAAATTATTTGGGGGGCTCCAAGCACTACATTCGATAACAACCAGGTCAACATACTTCCCAAGGAAGTAACCTAAAAAACAAAAATTAGAAGGACCCCCCCTCTTCGTCATCATCATCCTCGAAATAAATAAATAAATTGTGATAACCATGAAGTATACTAAGTTAAGTGGCGATACGAAGCATCATCAACACTATCATCACCATGGCCATGGCCATCATCATGGTCGTGGTGAAGGTGGCAGCGGCAGCAGTTCGGGCAGCCGCTTTTCCATGTCACTGTCTTCCTCGAAACGTAACAAGAAACATAATTGGGGTACGCGGGAACGTACCGGCATGAGTTTCCTGATTGTGATAGCATTTTTTGCGGTCTTTGGTTTGATTATTTTAACAGAGGTGAGTCTTAATTCAGAACCTTACAAAATATTTTTAAAAAATCCACGCCTTATGGTAGTCCCTGAAAAATATTCTTCAAAAAATCCAGGCCTCTTTTTGACCACTGAAAATATTTTTTAAAAAATTCAGGTTCCATGAAAAATATTCTTTAAAAAATCCACGCCTTATGGTAGTCCCTGAAAAATATTCTTTAAAAAATCCACGCCTTATGGTAGTCCCTGAAAAATATTCTTTAAAAAATCCACGCCTTATGGTAGTCCCTGAAAAATATTCTTTAAAAAATCCACGCCTTATGGTAGTCCCTGAAAAATATTCTTTAAAAAATCCACGCCTTATGGTAGTCCCTGAAAAATATTCTTTAAAAAATCCACGCCTTATGGTAGTCCCTGAAAAATATTCTTTAAAAAAACCACGACCATAAGGCGTCCCTGAAAAATATTATTTAAAAAATCCACGCCTTATGGTAGTCCCTGAAAAATATTCTTTAAAAAATCCACGCCTTATGGTAGTCCCTGAAAAATATTCTTTAAAAAATCCACGCCTTATGGTAGTCCCTGAAAAAATATTCTTTAAAAAATCCACGCCTTATGGTAGTCCCTGAAAAATATTCTTTAAAAAATCCACGCCTTATGGTAGTCCCTGAAAAATATTCTTTAAAAAATCCACGCCTTATGGTAGTCCCTGAAAAATATTCTTTAAAAAATCCACGCCTTATGGTAGTCCCTGAAAAATATTCTTTAAAAAATCCACGCCTTATGGTAGTCCCTGAAAAATATTCTTTAAAAAATCCACGCCTTATGGTAGTCCCTGAAAAATATTCTTTAAAAAATCCACGCCTTATGGTAGTCCCTGAAAAATATTCTTTAAAAAATCCACGCCTTATGGTAGTCCCTGAAAAAATATTCTTTAAAAAATCCACGCCTTATGGTAGTCCCTGAAAAATATTCTTTAAAAAATCCACGCCTTATGGTAGTCCCTGAAAAATATTCTTTAAAAAATCCACGCCTTATGGTAGTCCCTGAAAAATATTCTTTAAAAAATCCACGCCTTATGGTAGTCCCTGAAAAATATTCTTTAAAAAATCCACGCCTTATGGTAGTCCCTGAAAAATATTCTTTAAAAAATCCACGCCTTATGGTAGTCCCTGAAAAATATTCTTTAAAAAATCCACGCCTTATGGTAGTCCCTGAAAAATATTCTTTAAAAAATCCACGCCTTATGGTAGTCCCTGAAAAATATTCTTTAAAAAATCCACGCCTTATGGTAGTCCCTGAAAAATATTCTTTAAAAAATCCACGCCTTATGGTAGTCCCTGAAAAATATTCTTTAAAAAATCCACGCCTTATGGTAGTCCCTGAAAAATATTCTTTAAAAAATCCACGCCTTATGGTAGTCCCTGAAAAATATTCTTTAAAAAATCCACGCCTTATGGTAGTCCCTGAAAAATATTCTTTAAAAAATCCACGCCTTATGGTAGTCCCTGAAAAATATTCTTTAAAAAATCCACGCCTTATGGTAGTCCCTGAAAAATATTCTTTAAAAAATCCACGCCTTATGGTAGTCCCTGAAAAATATTCTTTAAAAAATCCACGCCTTATGGTAGTCCCTGAAAAATATTCTTTAAAAAATCCACGCCTTATGGTAGTCCCTGAAAAATATTCTTTAAAAAATCCACGCCTTATGGTAGTCCCTGAAAAATATTCTTTAAAAAATCCACGCCTTATGGTAGTCCCTGAAAAATACTCACTTAATTACTTAGCTGGCAGAACTTTCGTTCCATAAGCCGAGGTTAAAAAAGATTTCCAGGCGCGTCGGTCTTTTGCTCAGTTTTTCCAATTTGAAAGACCATAGCCGGCTATGTTGCCTTCCACTTGGTCTTTCCATCTGATTTGTGGCCTTTCGCTTCTGCGTGAACAATCAGCAGGTTCGCTTTTATATGCCTTCTGGGCTGTGGTATCTTCATACATTCTCACAACATGACCTAGCCAACGTAGTCGCTGCAGCTCAATACGTCTAACAATGTCAATGTCCGAGAATAGCTGGTACAACTTATGGTTCATTCGACGCCGTTATTCACTGTCAACGCAGATCGGCCCATAGATCATTCGGAAAATTTTTCTCTCAAACACTCCAAGAGCTGCCTCGTCTGCTTACGCAAGTACTTCAGATCCATATAACAGATCCGTATCAGCGCCTTGTAGAGTGTGAGTTTGGTCTGGCGGGAGGTGGCCTTTTTTTGTGTTGTTTGCTGAGAATATAGTAGCATCTGTTGGCCATCACTATCCTTCTCCGAATTTCAAAACTGATGTGATTCGTTTTATTTATGGCGGTACCAAGGTATATAAAATCTTTAACAACCTCGAAGCTGTAGTTCTCAAGTTCCACAGTTGGTCCGAGTCTACTGGACGTCTTGCGCGTTGATAACATCAGCTTGGTCTTCTCGCCGTTTACTGCCAGACCAACTTTGGCAGACTCCTTATCAATTTGTTCAAAGGTGGCTGTTACCGCTCGCAATGTTCGACCCATTATAGCGATGTCATCGCCGTAGGCTAGTAACATGTGTGGTTTGGTGTACAGAGTGCCATTTCCATTCACCTTTGCGTCTCGTATGACCTTTTCTAGCAGGATGTTAAAAAGATCACACGACAAACTGTCACCTTGTCTGAATCCTCGTTCGGTATTAAAGGGCTCTGATACGTCCTTTCCGACTTTAACTGCTGATCTTGTGTCACTTAAATTTATCCTGCATAGCCGTATTAATTTTGCAGGAATGCCGAACGTAGACATGGCTTTAAACACTGAACGGATAGGGCTGTCAAATGCGGCTTTGTAGTCGACGAATAGGTAGTATGTGTCGATGTGTTTTTCGTGGGTCTGTTCCAGGATTTGGCGCAGAGTGAAAATCTGGTCAATGGATCTGAAGGACCAGATCTGAAGCCTCATTTATATGGTCCCATAATGTCATTGGCAATTGGCTTCAATCGTTCACACAGCACACTGGATAACACTTTAAATGCGATGGGAAGAAGGCTAATTCCTCTATAGTTGGCACATAACGTCTTGTCTCCTTTTTTGTGCACGGGACACCTGATGCTGAGGTTCCAATCATTGGGCATGTATTCCCCTAGCCAGATTGTACTAATCAGCTGGTGCATGCTCCTGCCCAGCATCTGACCAACAGTCTTGAATAGTTCGGCTTGTAACCCATCGGCTCCTGCTGCTTTATTGTTCTTGAGCCGAGTAATTGATTGTATGACCTCATCTTGGCTAGGTGGGGGTATACAATCTATACCGTCATCTATTATTGGTTCTGGACTATCTTCTTCACAGCCACTATTTGATACCAGAAGCTTTTCAAAATGATCCTTCCAGATCCTCAGCACACTGCCTGTATCTGTCACCAGGTTTCCTTCTTAATTTCTGCAGGAGGATGTGCCTGCACCACAACCTTCGGTTTGGTGTTCAACTCGTAGGTAAAATTTCCGGACTTCATTCTGACTCCTGTACATCTCGATTTGCTCACGCTCACGTTTTTTTTGTTCTTTCTTCTTTTTTCCGAAAACACGTTTTTCCTTTTCTCCCGATAATTCCCATTACATTACGTGTTGCTACTGTCTGCAGGGTTGCCCTATACGGTGCGTTTTTCACATCAGTAGTATTACGACACTCCTGATCGTACCATGGGTTTCTAGCTGGTGGTTTTTGCTATCCAAGTGTTGCTTTTGCTACAGTTTGTAGGGAGTGGGTAATTATCTGCCATTGTGCTTCTATATTATCATCGGGCCAAGAAATGCTTTCGTCAACCGGGTGGGTAAGTTGAGCGGAGTAGGCCTCGGCTATCTGTTTCGTTTGCAGCTTTTCGACGTCGAGTTTTCGTGTTGTGTTAGATCGTACCTTTGCTGCAACATTAAGACGAGTGCGAACCTTGGCTGCTACAAGGTAGTGGTCCGTATCGATATTCGCTTCTCTACTCGATCGAACGTCTAATACTCTGGATGAATGCCTTGCCTTTGATTTCTCGTGGCTTGATCGGGAGAAATCCCGGTGGGCTTGTGTATATCGAGAGGCTTGTATTTGGTGATCTTAACTACCATGTTTTTGCGACCAACCTCATGCCGTTGTCGGATGTTTCTTCATGAAGGCTGAATTTTCCGACGGTGGGGCCAAAGATATTTTCGATTCTTTTAGCAGAATTTTAATATCATGACCAGGGCAGCGATCGTATGCTGTTTCTAGGCGATCGTAAAATATATCTTTGTTATGCTCATCTTTGTCTTCGGTCGGAGCATGGGCGCAAATGAGACTGATGTAGAAAAACTTCGCTTTTATGCGGATTATAGCAATTCGCTTATCTACTGGAGTGGATCTGGAGACGAGGTCTTTTATTCTCCTGTCGACCATAAATCCGCAGCCAAATTTATGTCTCCTTTCATGGCAGCTATAATACAGTGCGTAATGGTCAGATTTACTTCCGCTTGTCCTTTTCCATCGCATTTCCTGTAAGGCAATAATATCGGCTTAGGACTTCTTGAGTACATTTGCCGAAGCGAAAACTGCGCCAATTCTGTACAAAGTGCAGATTCGCAGATCGTGGTCCTTTACATGTTTGCGGGGGTTGTTTAACATTAGGGGGTTTTTGTTTTCTTTTTCTTTGCTTTTTCATAGTAGGAGGGGTTTTCCGAGTGTGGACAACTAACCCGATGCCTCAACCCATTTTTTGATAGTTCTTATGGGTGAACTCGGGGCACATATTATGATGAAATATAGCTACCCCAGGTGACACCGCGGCGAGGTCAGTGTCCACAATTGAGATTAAAGAGGGACCTAGATAAGCCTGAACTTCGCCATGTTAAAGCCAACCAGTCCCTGAAAAATATTATTTAAAAAATCCACACCTTATGGTTGTCCCATTAATATTCCCTTTTTCCCTTCCCTTTACAGTTATTTATGATTGACGAACGTGCCCATGGCGGCATGATGATGATGCGCAGTGGCAATGGTTATGGCGGACGTTTTGGCGATTCAATGCCTGACTATGATAACGTCAAGGTAATTGATGACAGCTTTCAATCAATCTGAATGGATTTAATTCAATATTTATTTTTCATTTGGACGATTTTCCAACCTAGGATGACTATGATCTGCTCGATGCTGGTCTATTGAATGATAATAAATTAGGTTTTGTGCAGCTTCATGACAATAAATTTAAAATTCAAGGTGAGTACAATATTAAATTGTTATCAGAAACACTGAACCGAGGTAAGAGAAGGGGGAGAGAAGGTGGAAAATGTAATATGCACACACACACACACAGCGATACATAATTGAAACGTTAACACGTAGTAAAAAAACACTGGCATTGCAAATCCTGACCAACCAATCCAAAAAAGTTTTTGCAAAAAAAACGAAACCAATGAATGGAAGGAAAAATCGCAATTGAATTCATGCCAAAAAAAAAGACCGGACAAGAAGTACTCAAATAATAACCAGAAAAACCATCGATGAAAAACTTTTCAGCAAAAATATTTTCATTTCAACTACCAAGAGCCAAGCCAACCGACCGAACCATCGACCCACCAACCATTGGCTTGGTTGGGGGGCCAACGTTAATGTTCACCATGGCAAATATTTTAATACCGAGCTGTGTGTTTATTCAATGCATGTGTGTTTACCCCTCCTTCTTGCCGAATTTCCCTCCTTATCGTCGAAAAATTTATGTCAATGGATTTTCTGTTTGATTTTTATGATTACAGATGCTGACAGCAATAACGGTGGACGTTTGGCCGGTGTCTTGTTAAATTCACAAAGTGTTGGCAATGCCTATGCCGGTGCTGGGCTTGGCGGTGGTACGGGCCTGGGCTCAGCCTCTCAAATGGCTGGTGGTAATGGGCCCCTAATACCATGGGGTAAAATGTTGCCACCCAAAATAGAAGACTCGCTACCACATTTTCCAATTGGCACCGAGCCAACAGATGGCTCATGGCAAATTGTCAATGGAACACGTTTTAAATTTTTCGTTTTCTCAGCCTATTATGATCGGCGAGATGGGGCGAAATTGGTGCGCATCATTGGAGCAACAAAGACGCGGGGACCGGAAAGGGTATGGTGTCGTTTTTGGTATGTGGCAAAGAATGCAACAGCAGCAGGTGGCGGCGGCGGAGGGAGAGCGAGAGAAAAATATTCATCGGTTACTGTTATGGCGAGGGTAAAGGTGAGTTTGCTATGAAGATAAAATTAAAAAGATAATGAAGATACATTGACCAGCCCTCGGATGAACTTTTAGCACATTTAATAAGGTGTAGATACATTATTTAAGACTATAAATCATTTCCGGAGCTTTATAGATAACGTAGATATATATTAGCCACGCCTTATATAATTTATCCACGCCTTGAAGATAATGTAGATACATTATCCATGCCTTGTAGATAATGTAGATACATTATCCATGCCTTGTAGATAATGTAGATACATTATCCACGCCTTGTATATAATGTAGTTACATTATTTACGCCTTAGATAATTTATCCACGCCTTGTAGAAAATGTAGATACATTATCTAAGCCTTAGATAATTTATTCACGCCTTGTAGATAATGTAGATACATTATCCACGCCTTGTAGATAATGTAAATACATTATCTACGCCTTAGATAATTTATCCACGCCTTGTAGATAAAGTAGATAAATTATCTACGCCTTAGATAATTTATCCACGCCTTGTAGATAATGTAGATATATTATCCACGTCTTAGATAATTTATCCTCGCCTTGTAGATAATGTAGATATATTATCCACGTCATAGATAATTTTTCCCACCTTGTAGATAATGCAGATATATTATCCACGTCATAGATAATTTATCCACGTCTTGTAGATAACGTAGATATATTATCCACGTCATAGATAATTTATCCACGCCTTGTAAATAATGTATATACATTATCCACGTCTTAGATAATTTATCCACGCCTTGTAGATAATGTAGATACATTATCTACGCCTTAGATAATTTATCCACGCCTTGTAGATAATGTAGATACATTATCTACGCCTTAGATAATTTATCCACGCCTTGTAGATAATGTAGATATATTATCCACGCCTTGTAGATAATGTAGATATATTATCCACGCCTTGTAGATAATGTAGATATATTATCCCCGCCTTGTATATAATGTAGATATATTATCCACGCCTTAGATAATTTATCCACGCCTTGTAGATATTGTAGATATGTTATCCACGCCTTGTAGATAATGTATATATATTATCCAAGTCTTAGATAAATTATCCACACCTTGTAGATAATGAAGATACATTAAGCACGCCTTAGATACTATATCCACGCTTTGTGGTTAACGTAGATACAATATATACGCCTTGTAGATAATGTAGATACATTATCCAAGCCCTTGTAGATAATAGAGATACATCATCCACAAATTGTAGATAATGTAGATACATTATAAATAATGTATATACATTATCCATGTCTTAGATAATTTATCCACGCCTTGTAGATAATGTAGATATATTATCCACGCCTTGTAGATAATGTAGATACATTATCTACCCTTTAGATAATTTATCCACGCCATGTAGATAATGTAGATACATTATCTACGCCTTAGATAATTTATCCACGCCTTGTAGATAATGTAGATACATTATACACGCCTTAGATAATTTATCCGCGACTTGTAGATAATGTAGATACAATGTCCTCGCCTTGTAGATAATGTAGATACATTGTCCTCGCCTTGTAGATAAAGTAGATACATTTTCCACGCCTTAGATAATTTGTAGATGACTTGTAGTTAATGTATATACATTATCCACGCCTTGTAGATAATGTAGATACCTTATCCAGGCCTTGAAGATAATATAGATACATTCTCTAAGCCTTAGATAATTTATCCACGACTTGTACATAATGTAGATACATTGTCCACACCTTGTAGATAATGTATATACATTATCCACGTCTTGTAGATAATGTAGAAACGTTATCTACACCTTGTAGATAATGTAGATAGATTATATACGTCTTCAATCCATTTCAGATAAAATATCTTCACCATATTCATATATCTTCTCTCCTTTCTAGGTCATCCGCGAAAACTGGAGCCTCAAGTACAGTGCATGTTTCGTCTTGTGTCCCGTGCGTCCGCAAGAGTATGATGTTCCTCAGTATGTTAGTATAGTGGCACGGTTAAGGGCACCTCCAGGCAACATCCTAGAGCTACGTAATACCGATTGGGATCGTGATTTTGTGGTAGCGGGAGAAAGTAAATCCACCAATCAATCATCGGCCAGTAGTGTCCGGCAATCAAATTCCGTCCCAGTGGCAGCAAAACCGAAGTTCCCTAGTGAAAACGAGATCAAAGATGATATCGCGATCTGTGTGAAGCCGTTCCACTTCAACTATGATCAGTCGCTATTTCTAATGGAATATTTGGAATTCTATTCGCTGATGGGTGTGTCACATTTTACATTTTATAATCACACTATTGGACCACATGTGTCGTGTATTTTGGATCACTATGTGAAGGGTGATATACCGGGTAATTCTACGGCAGAGGATGTTATGGAGGTGGCTAAGGGGAAATATCAAGGTAAGAACATAACTTCGAAATTTGTTACAAATTTAAATAAAATTTGTCTAATATATCTACCAGATTCTCCCACGGCAACATCACCACCTCCCAAGATCTTTAAGAGCCCCAATTACCATAAGCCCACAATAGAAATCCTACCCTGGAACTTGCGTATGCGTTCACAAAAGGAAATTCGCACAGAGGGATTATTTGCCGCTCTGAATGATTGTCTATATCGTACCATGTATCGGTATAAATATTTGGCTCTTGTGGACCTGGATGAGTTTATTGTGCCGAGGCAGGTGGATACCTTGAATGAGTTATTGAGGTAAGCCAAAAAATCTACGAATCAGAGAAAAGTTTAAATCTCGATCTCCCTCCCTTTGCAGTTCCCTCAACAATCGTGTTCGCAATCGGAATACTGGAGCTTATTCCTTTCAAAACGCCTTCTTCTATCTACAATTTGCTGACGATCCTCAATTGGCCAAGGTGGAGAAGGGTGAAAGTTTGGAATTGGCCAAGCTGAGAGCAGCTTTGGTGACACAAAGGAAGACCAGGAGGTGGGTAATAAAAAAATAGAAGATATCAGACCACAAAGATAAATTATCCAGCAATTGTAGATAATGTAGATACATTTTCCACGCCTTGCAGATAATGTAGATACATTATCCACGCCTTGTAGATAATGTAGATTCATTATTTACCCCTTAAAGATAATGTAGATAAATTATTTACGCCTTAGATAATTTATCCACGCCTTGTAGATAATGTAGATAATTTATCCACGCCTTATAGATAATGTAGATACATTATCTACGCTTTAGATAAGTTATCCACGCCTTGTAGATAATGTAGATACATTATCTACGCCTTGTAGATAATGTAGATACATTATCTACCCCTTGTAGATAATGTAGATACATTATCTACCCCTTGTAGATAATGTAGATACATTATCTACGCCTTGTAGATAATGTAGACACATTATCTACGCCTTGTAGATAATGTAGACACATTATCTACGCCTTGTAGATAATGTAGATACATTATCTACGTCTTGTAGATAATGTAGATACATTATCCACGCCTTGTAGACAATGTAGATACATTATCCACGCCTTGTAGATAATGTAGATACATTATACACGCCTTGTAGATAATATAGATACATTATGCACGCCTTGTAGATAATGCAGATACATTATCTACGCCTTTTACATAACGAAGATGCACTATCCATGCCTTAGATACATTATCTACGCCTTGTAGATAATGTAGATACATTATCCACGCCTTGTAGATAATGTACATACATTATCCACGCCTTGTAGATAATATAGATACATTATGCACGCCTTGTAGATAATGCAGATACATTATCCACGCCTTGTAGATAATGTAGATACTTTATCTACGCCTTGTAAATAATGTAGATACATTATTCACACCTTAGATACTTTATCTACGGCTTTTAGATAACGTATATATATTATCCACCTCTTAGATACATTATATACGCCTTGTAGATAACGTAGATACTTTATCTACGCCTTGTAGATAACGTAGATACTTTATCTACGCCTTGTAGATAACGTAGATACTTTATCTACGCCTTGTAGATAACGTAGATACTTTATCTACGCCTTGTAGATAACGTAGATACTTTATCTACGCCTTGTATATAACGTAGATACTTTATCTACGGCTTGTAGATAACGTAGATACTTTATCTACGCCTTGTAGATAACGTAGAGACATTATCTACGCCTTGTAGATGACGTAAATTCATTATCCACACCTAAGATACATTACCTACGCTATGTAGATAATGTAGATACATTATCTACGCCATGTATATAGCGTAGATACATTATCTATGCCATGTAGATAATATAGGTGCATTATCTGCGCCTTGTAGATAATGTAGATACACTTCTCCAAGATAAAGTTTAGATATTATCTTCAAATAGATAATTTAGCTGTGAGCTGCTATTAACGAAAATTTTATCTCAATTCCAGACGTTTCAAACTTCACCCGCAGAAGCAACGTTCAAAATATATTTGTCGGCCGGAGGCTGTTGTAGAGGCTGGCAATCATTTTGTGTGGGAATATGCCCCGGGGAAGGGATCGCTGAATGTACCTCCCACCGATGGCATCCTGCAGCATTATCGGGTAATATTTTTAGCTCACCCATTTTTGTTTTACGGTTCTAATCCTTCCCTCTCCTTTCATAGGTCTGTGAATTCGGTGGCAATGATTGCATCAAAGCCCCATCCATCATCGATCGCACGGCCAATAAATATATCAATCGCCTCGTCGAGAGGGTCCTAACCGTGTATCGGTATTTGAAAAAGAAATGTGATTTACCCGAACTGCCGGCAATACCGAAACCTCAAACCCCGAAACCAGAAATGAAACCCATCATTCGAAAGGACAGCACCTTCAATGAGGGTAAGACAAAACGGAAGGATGTAATGATTAAACGAATATTGGAGAATAAGAAAATGGATGGTGGTGGGGAGAAAAAACAACAGGTACAGCAACAACAACAGAGTAAAAAAGACAACGAAATGAAAGCGGAACGTGAAGAACGGAAACCGCCTGCCGTGACAACGAACGAAGAGACGACACAAAAACTGAACAATGAAACAGCGACAGCATCGAATGCCAATAAAACAACAGGAACAACGATAAATGGAAGAGGAGGAGGAGGAGGAGGAGTGCTTCCTCCTCCACCTTCCAAGGTGGTAACAAATTCTTCGAGTAGTGTGGTAAATAAATCAATGGCGAATAATGCCACCCATGGCGTCGCCATGAGTGGACCGATTTCAAGTAGCAGCAGCAGTTCCACCACCAGTACTTCCACAAGTACCCAAATGACCACCACAACAACGAAAGAAACAACGCCGCAGGACATTTTCATGGCCAAAAAGACGCATAAGGTTGTGGTGTTCTTTGTCGATGATAAAGGCAAACCCAGGGCACGTTTGGAATATCATTAGACCCCTACTTTACCTTTATTTTAAGGCAGTGGAGAGGTGTGAAAATGTGACCAGGGCTTTGGAAATTTTTTTAAAAAAATCTCTTAAAGAATTTTATTGAAACTGCAACTAATCCCCCAGACCTCCTATATACATACACACACACAGATACACTATATTGGAAATAGAAACAAAATCGATGTTAGCTGGAGAATTGAAGGGGTTTTATGAATGGGAATTTATTTAAGGTCTTCTATAGTCAGGGGATATTACAGAATTCGTTCATGGAGTTAGGCTTTCTCCAAGGTCTATTTAAATTTTATATTCAGGACCTATAAATAGGCGGGGATTATTTAGATATATTTTTCAAGGTCTATAAAGAGGCGTGGATTTTATAAAAATATTTTTTTAATAAAATTTTTCAAGGTCTTTAATGAGGCGTGGATTTTTTTAATAAAATTTTTCAAGGTCTATAAAGAGGCGTGGATTTTTTTAATAAAATTTTTCAAGGTCTATAAAGAGGCGTGGATTTTTTTAATAAAATTTTTCAAGGTCTATAAAGAGGCGTGGATTTTTTAATAAAATTTTTCAAGGTCTATAAAGAGGCGTGGATTTTTTTAATAAAATTTTTCAAGGTCTATAAAGAGGCGTGGATTTTTTTTTAATAAAATTTTTCAAGGTCTATAACGAGGCGTAGATTTTTTTAATAAAATTTTTCAAGGTCTATAAAGAGGCGTGGATTTTTTTAATAAAATTTTTCAAGGATTTTTTTAAAATGGTTTTTTTAAATTTTTTAACTATCAACATAGGCGTGTTTTTTTTAATATTTTCTTTCAAGGCCTATAAATAGTCTTAGATTTTATACTCTCCACCATAGTATGGAGGGTATATTATTTGTATCTCATCGAAATATTCATTTCCGACCCTATAAAGTATATACATTCTTGATCGGGGGAAAAATTCTAAGACGATCTAGCCATGTCCGGCGGTTTATTGTAATTACGCTATCTTCTGAAGGAATTGAGATAGATCGCCAAAATTTTTCATCGAGTCGTCTTTTGTCTGCAGGCAGGTCAAGTTCAAAGATGGGCTATAACGGTCCACGTTTAGGCATAACCCCCATATAAAGGTACCGCCCAATTTTCGATATTTTGGGGTTCATGAGCGCGCTTTTCAACCGAATTCGCTGAAATTTGGTACATTGGGTTCTTTTTGGGTAGCAAATGTCTCCACTAAAAATTATAAATATCGGTCCACTTTTTCTGCTAGCCCCCATATAATGGTACCCCCCCTCCTATTTACGGTATTTTGGGGGGTTTTATGAGCGTTTTTAAATCGAATTCGCTGAAATTTGATATAATGGGTTCTTATTGGGTACCAAATTTCTCCACTAAAAATTATAAATATAGGCCCATTTTTTCGGGTAGTCCACATATAAGGGCATCCCCAATTTTCGGTACTTAGGGGTTCTTGAGCGCGTTTTCAACCGAATTCGCTGAAATTTTGCACATTGGGTTTTTTTGGTTACCATAAGTCTTTACTACAAATTGGGCGAAGATGGGCTATAATGGTCCACGTTTAGGCATAGCCCCCATATAACGGTACCCCCAAGTTACGGTATTTTGGGGGTATTTTTAAGCGAGTTTTTAAACCGAAAATTGGTTCAATGGGTTCTTATTGGGTACCATATTTCTTCACAAAAAATTATAAATATAGGTCCATTTTTTCGGTTAGCCCCCATATAAGGGCACCCTCAATTTTCGGTATTTTGGGGTTCTTGAGCGCGTTTTTCAACCGAATTCGCTGTAATTTGGTATTTTGTTCGCGATATTTTGGGTTTGCGATGGGCGTCAAATCTTCCTACCAAAAATAATCAATATCGGTCCAAATTTCGGTGTAGATCCCTTGGTACAGCCATATTTTCGGTATTTTGTAATTTTTATGCTCATTTTCTAACCGTAGGGACTGTAAAATTATTTGTCGGTCCTGTGAAAAAATGCTATAAAAATTCACGTCTATTGGCTTTTAGAGAATTCTTCATACACAATATGGCCTCTGGCAATTTTCTTCAATAATCCAAGGATTAGGACTGTGGAAAATCCTTTAGAAACCCTTATTTTTAAATCTATAGAAAATCCTTTATAAATTCTCATTTTAAGGTCTCTGGAAAATCCGTTAAAAATGTTCGAATTAAGATATTTAAAAATCCACACGTTTAAGTCATTGAACATATCTTTAAAAATCTAGGCCAGCCTCCGGACAAAAGTATTTAAAAATTTATCTTAAAGCCTTTGAAAAATGTCTTAAAAATCCAAGACATTGTAAATATCGGTCCACATCGATTCTTTTTATGACAAATTAAAAAAAAAAACAGTAAGGATAGTATTATAGTATAGGGGCCGACTACATGATACCCTTCACCACTTTGGGTATATTCAACAGATGAATCCTAATAGACGTCGCATTTTTAAAGGATCAGTAAAATAAAATTGGATCTATAAACATGTCATTCTGCAACCGATACTAAATTTTTCATTTACTCAGATATATCTAAATCTGAACCGATTTTCAGGAAACTTAGCACACATCATTCTAGGCCTAATTCATTACGCTGGGCCAAATTTCGGTGAAATCCCAAGATAGCTTAACACACATTATTCTTGACCTAATTAATTACGCTGTGCCAAATTTCATGTAAATCGAAAGATATACAGGGACATTGGTGCACCATTTACCTTAAATCGGACACAAATATATATGGGAGCTATATCTAAATCTGATCCGATTTCCAGGAAACTTAACACACATCATTCTAGACCTAATTTATTACGCTGTGCCAAATTTCGTGAAAATCGCAGGATATTAAGGGACTTTGGTACACCATTTACCTTAAATCGGACGAAAATATATATGGGAGCTATATCTAAATCTGAACCGATTTCCGCGAAACTAAGCACACGTCATTCTAGACATAATTTAGTACGCTGTGCCAAATTTCGTGCAAATCGGAAAATATATAGGGACTTTGGTGCACCATTTACCTTAAATCGGACGAAACTATATATGGGAGCTATATCTAAATCTGAACCGATTTACAGGAAACTTAACAAACATCATTCTAGGATTAATTCAGTACGCTATGCCAAATTTCGTGCAAATCGCAAGATTTATAGGGACATTGGTGAGCCATTTACATTAAATCGTACGAAAATATATATGGGAGCTATAACTAAATCTGAACCGATTTTCAGGAAACGTAACACACATCATTCTAGACATAATTTAGTACGCTGTGCCAAATTTCGTGCAAATCGCAGGATATTAAGGGACTTTGGTACACCATTTACCTTAAATCGGACACAAATATATATGGGAGCTATATCTAAATCTGAACCGATTTCCGCGAAACTAAGCACACGTCATTCTAGACATAATTTAGTACGCTGTGCCAAATTTCGTGCAAATCGGAAAATATATAGGGACTTTGGTACACCATTTACCTAAAATCGGACGAAAATGTATATGGGAGCTATATCTAAATCTAAACCGATTTCCATGAAACTTAACACACATCATTTTAGGCCTAATTCATTACGCTGGGCCAAGTTTCGCTCAAATCGGAATATATATAGGGAATTTGGTGGGCCATTTACATTAAATCGGACAAAACTTTATATGGGAGCTATATCTAAATCCGATCCGATTTTAACAAAACTTCGCAGACATCATTCTAGGCTTAATTTAGTACGCTATGCCAAATTTCGTGTAAATCGAAAGATATATAGGGTCATTGGTGAACCCTTTACATTAGATCGGAAAATAAATTATATGGGAGCTATATCTATATCTGAACCGATTTTAACAAAACTTCTTACTAATATTCAGTACAGCCCTTCTAATTACTTGTCCAGATTCCCTTCCCTTGTATTGTAATCTTCTTATTCCCATTGGAGCCTATAGATCGACTCGAAAATACACAAAAAATTAAGTTTTCGGTCTACTTCATCACATTATAATTTTCTGATCGTCACCGAAAATTGTAGGCGTTATCCTTGACCATAACTAGAACATCATGGAACATTTTAAAGCTATCAGCGCTACATTTCCGCCCTCTAGTGTGGTAAAGGATTACTAAATAATATCTGAATACATAAACACCTGTAAATATTTAAGTGCAACTCCCACATCTGAGTACATACGACCATATAATTGGTATCAATTTACAGGTCAACCAAAGCCATTGGATGTACCAACAACTTTTCGGGTCTATGTCCTTCAGGGGTAAATCTATAAGCTATAGAATAAAAATTTTGTAATTTTTCACACAAAAGTCAGGGTCCATTTGATCCTCTAAATATTGTCCGATCCTTATCAAAACAGGCATGTTTATTCTTTGGCCCGATCCCCTTCTATATGTAAATATTCGCGATGTTTGGGTCATAATTGCGGCCTCTAGAGCGACCAGAAAAACCGATAAAAATTAAGTATTTGGTCCATTTCATCCCCTAGATATTAACCGATCTTTATCAAAAACAATAGGGGTCTTCATTGGCCAGAACCCATCCAACATGCAAAATTTCGTGAACTGTGGCCTGTATCGTGTTTACAAAATAAAATGGACAGACGGACGAACTTCACACACATGTCCAGATCGACTCAGCTAGACGAGATATGACGATCGGTATACTTAAATGTGGGTCTAGGACCAATATTTCGCGGCGTTACAAATTTTTGGGGCTGCACAAAGCTATAATACCCTGACAACATAGTTGTGTAGGGTATAAACACTCCTTAAACATTGGGGAAAAAATGTTGGATTTTATATCTCTACAATTTTCAAAATCCACACATATAAGCCTCTGGATATAGAAGCCATCAGATCAGATATAGAAACCATCCAGACGATAACCTTTTAAAACTGATACCATCAGACCAGATTTTTATCAAATCTTCCTCTTATCCCATATCTTAAAAAAGTTCTTCCCCCAAAAACCTTGAAAACTTCTTCAATATATCCAAGCCTTCAGACCTCTGAAAAATTGTCTAAAAAATTTGACAGTTCTCAACCTGAGGAAAAATTGCGAAAAATCCATATCTTAAGGCTTAGGGTAGATATAGAAAAAAAATATCTTACAAAGATATCGGACCCATTTCGCACAAAATATATATATTTTTATTTCATTAATAATGCTTCAATGTGTCCCTTACAAAGGACACATAACATATTTTTCACAGCAAAGTGGATAATGACTGTCGGGGTGCTTTAGTTCACCTAAAAGGCAGGGTGGTGCCACATCTTGGGTTCCGCAACTAAAATCACAGAAAAATAAATGAAAATAAAAAATAATGTGGATTTTGGATAAATATTTTTTAGCGATTGGTGCAGATTTTTTAAAAATATTTTTTTCGAGGACCTATAAGAGGCGTGGATGTTTTAAAAACTTGGATTTTTTTTCACCACACTGTGGTACAATTATTTTTGTGCATATGTTTGTAACAGGCAAAAGGAAACGAGATAGACACATGGTTCCTTTTGAGAATATGCATAGAATTACTTCCTGAGTCGATTTATGCATGTCCGTCCGTCCGTCTGTCTGTCCATGTTAAATTGTAAACATAGTACAGGTCGCATTTATGATCCGAATTGGATGAAATATGGCATAGGTCACTTATTCGGCCCAAGGACGAACCCTATTGAAATTGGGAAAAATCGGTTCAGATTTAGATAAAGCTCCCATATATATATTTAATGATTTAATGTAAACGGTCCCTATATATCTTTCGATTTGCACGAAATTTGGTACAGCCTAATCATTTAGGTCTAGAATGATGTCTGCCAAGTTTCGTGAAAATCGGTCCAGATTTAGATATACCTCCCATATATAGTTTCGTCCGATTTCATGTAAATGGTGCCCCCAAAGTCTTTCTATATATTTTGATTTTCACGAAATTTGGCATAACGTATTGAATTAAGCCTAGAGTGATGTCTGCCAAGTTTCAAGAAAATCGGTCCAGATTTAGATATAGGTCCCATATATAGTTTCGTCCGATTTCATGTAAATGGTGCCCCAAAGTCCCTATATATCTTTCGATTTGCACGAAATTTGGCATAACGTACTGAACTGAGCCTAGAATGATGCCCGCCAAGTTTCAAAAAAATCGGTCCAGATTTAGATATAGCTCCCATATATAGTTTCGTCCGATTTCATGTAAATGGTGCCCCAAAGTCCCTATATATCCTTCGATTTGCAGGAAATTTGGCACAACGTACTGAATTGAACGTAGAGTGATGTCTGCCAAGTTTCATGAAAATCGGTCCTGATTTAGATATAGCTCCCATATATTGTTTCGTCCGATTTCATGTAAATGGTGCACCAAATTCGCTTTATATCCTTCGAATTGTACGAAATTTCGCATAACGTACTAAATTGAGCCTAGAGTGATGTCTGCTTTGTTTCAAGAAAATCGGTCGAGATTTAGATATAGCTCCCATATATAGTTTCGTCCGATTTCATGTAAATGGTGCCCCAAAGTCCCTATATAGCCTTCGATTTGCAGGAAATTTGGCATAACGTACTGAATTGAGTCTAGAATGTTTGCCAAGTTTCAAGAAAATCGGTCCAGATTTAGATATAGCTCCCATATATAGTTTCGTCCGATTTCATGCAAATGGTGCCCCAAAGTCCCTATATATCCTTCGATTTGCAGGAAATTTGGTATAACGTGCTTTATTGAGGCTAGAATGATGTCTGCCAAGTTTCATGAAAATCGGTCCTGATTTGCACAACGTACAATATTGAGCATAGAATTACATAGTTGCGTTTTCTAGAAGTGCAGACATAGCCCAACGGATGACCTATTTTTATTTGTTTGAAGTCGATTTACATACTTTATGGATAGATCTAGGTAGATTCACATTTAGATAAATATCACATATTTTATTTCATCCAATTTCATGTTAATAGTCCTGTTTAATATACCCATAGTGGTGAAGGGTATCATATAGTCGGCCCCGTCCGACTTTACTAATTTACTTACTGGTTTAAAATTATTTTTTGTAGGACCAAGATAAGACGTGTTTTTATTTTTAAAAATTTTTAACGACCTGGAATAGTCGTGGATTAAAAAAAATATTTTTTCAATGGCCTTTAATAGGCGTGGATTTTTTTAAAAAAATTTTTTTCAAGGATTTATAATAGAGGCGGATTTTTTTTCAAATATTTCTATAGGCGCAATTTTTTTTATAAATATTTACGGACCCATAATTTTTTTAAAATAAATTTTTTAAATTTTTTTTTCATCGGCCTATAATGTAATTTCAAAATTACTCACGTTTGAATTTCACTGAAGCCACTGCTTTTGAAACAGAAAAACTGTTCACATCCACCTTTGGGAAAGCCATTCTCACCGGGTGACAATATTAAATTTTTATAGACACATTTGCCAGGATGTTCTGCAAAGAAAAACAGAAAATCAAATTAATTTAAATTTTTATTATTTAATAAAAAAAATATGTAAAAATAAAATATTTCAATTTTACCAGGATCTGCCATAATACCGCTGGTCAGATCGCCAAATGCTGAGTAGCAACATAGCGTTGAAATTATGGCGATAATGAATAGTTTCATATTGTATGGAAAACTGTTGATATTTTGAGTTTGGAATTTTATAAAAATAAAAATTTTCTAATTTTTTTCTAATCTTTTCATCTTATCTGCAAATACATGTATATATATATATAAATATATGTATTTTATATATATATAGATTTGAATGTTTTCCTAAACCTCATTTATTTTCCTGCTGACATCGATAACACACACACACAGACCTACCTATATGTATGAATACCTGTAAATCACTTATATACGAAAATACAAAACAATAGGCTTACATATCAAAATTCCTATGAAAAAAATTAAAAATAGTAAAACACTGCAACAACAAAAATAAAACAAAAAACAACAAGCTATACACAAGCATACACTAGTGCTTAACAAGATGGGTACGTTTTTAGCGAACTACAATTTTTTTTTAAAAACAATTTTTAAATTAAAAAATATTTTCAAGAGTCAAAAAAAAAAATGTGAATTTTTTAAAAATATTTGTCCGTATTGGCATGGATATATTAAAAATATTTTTTCAAGGGTCTAATAAAGGCCTTGATATTTATACCCTACACAACTATGTTGTCAGGGTATTATAGCTTTGTGCAGCCCCAAAGAGTTTGTAACGTCGCGAAATATTGGTACTAGACCCACCTTTAAGTATACCGATCTTCACATCTCGACTAGCTGAGTCGAGCTAGACATGTGTGTCCGTCCGTCCGTCTGTCCATTATAATTTGCAAACATGTAGGATGGGTTCTAGCCAATGAAGACCGCTATAGTTTTTGGTAAAGATCGGTTAATATTTGGGGGATGAAATGAACCAAATACTAAATTTTTGTCGGTTTTTCTGGTCGCTCCAGAGGCCGTAATTATGGCCCAGACATCTCAAAAGAATAAGCATCCCTTTTTTGACAAAGATCGGTCAATACTTAGTGGGTCAAATGGAGCCTGACTTTTGTGTAAAAAAATGACAAAATTTGTTTTCCTAAAGGACATAGAGCCGAGAAGTTGATAGTATATCCAAGAGGAGTGGTACCAATCATATTTTCGGATGTACTCGGATGTGAAGATCGGTATACTTAAAGGTGGGTCTAGGACCAATATTTCGCGACGTTAAAAACTCTTGGGGCTGCACAAAGCTATAATACCCTGACAACATAGTTGTGTAGGGTATAAAAATCCAGGCCTTTAGTAGTCCCTGAAAAATATTATTAAAATATCCATGCTAATACGGAGCACTGGAAAAATATTTTTTAAAAATCCACATTTTTTGTAAATATTTACAGGTGCTTACGAATTCAGATATAATTTAATAAACCATTACCCCATACAATAGGGAGGAAATATAACGCTGATCACTTTGAAATATTCCATGAAGTTCCAATTATGATCAAGGACAACGTCTATAATTTTCGGTGATGATCAGATAATAATGTTGGGATGAAGGGGACCGAAAACTTTTTATATTGTGTTTTCCGATTCGATTTATAGGCTACAATTATATGCCGAACTTTACAACTCAACCCACGGTGAAGGGAATATGGACAAGTAATTAGAAGGGCTGTAATGAATATTCGAAATATTCGGAAAATGTGTTAGTATAAGGAAGAGGTGCTGTTGACCTCTAATCGGGCAAGAGGTTGCAACTACCACGAAATATTACCTAGGCTCGGAATGAAAATCCGCAGAAAGATGGTAATTGTGTAGGGTATTGTATGGTCGACCCCGTCCCACTATACTGCTCCGCTCACTGGTTTTAAAAATATTTTTTCAAGGGTCTACGAAAAGCGTCTATTTTTATACCCTTCACAACTATGTTGTCAGGTTATTATAGCTTTGTGCAGCCCCAAGAGTTTCTAACGCCGCGAAATATTGGTCCTAGACCCACGTTTAAGTATACCGATCGTCATATCTCGATTAGCTGAGTCGATCTAGACATATTGTTACGTGCCACCTACTTCGGCACTATGGTGTTACTGTGGCCGCTAGCTCAGGAGCAAATAATCAGGACGGTTCCATCCCAGACACCAATAGTCCAAGGGACGAACAATTAAATTTTTATTTCAACAAACATGAATAGACAGTCCGTACGTCCATTATAATTTGTAAACACGATACAGGCCACAGTTATGGATTAATCTTCACGAAATTTTGCATGTTGGATGGGTTCTGTCCAATGAAGACTCCTATTGTTTTTGGTAAAGATCGGTTAATATTTAATGAAATGTATCAACAACTTTATCATACCCTTCACCACACTGTGGTACAGGGTATTATGTCTTTGTGCCTATGTTTGTAACATGCAAAAGGAAACGAGATAGACCTATAGTTCCTTTTGAGAATATGCATAGAATCACTTTCTGAGACGATTTATGCATGTCCTGTCTGTCTGTCCGTCCGTCTGTAGATGTAAAATTGTAAACAAAGTACAGGTCGCATTTATGATCCGAATTTGATGAAATTTGGCGTAGGTGACGAACACTATTGAAATTCAAGAAAATCGGTTCAGATTCAGATATAACTCCCATATATATTTTCGTCCGATTTAATGTAAATGGTGCACCAATGTCCCTTTATATCTTTCGATTTACACTAAATTTGGCATAGCGTACTGAATGGGGTTTAGAATGATGTGTGCAAAGTTTCGTGAAATTCGGTCCTGATTTAGATATAGCTCCCATATATACTTTCGTCCGATTTTACGTAAATGGTGCACCAAAGTCCCTATATATCATTCGATTTTGAAATTTGGCATTGCGTACAGAATTGAGTCTAGAATGATGTGTGCAAAGTTTCGTGAAAATCGGATCAGATTTAGTTATAGCTCCCATATACATTTTCGTCCGATTTAAGGTAAATTGTGCACCAAAGACCCTATATATCTTTCGTTTTACACGAAATTTGGCATAGCGTACTGAATTGAGTCTAGAATGATGTGTGCAAAGTTTCTTGAAATTCGGTCCAGATTTAGATGTAGCTTCCATATATATATTTTCGTCCGATTTTATGTAAATGGTGCACCAATGTCCCTATAGATCATTCGATTTGCACCAAATTTGTCATAGCGTATTGAATTGAGTCTAAAATGATATGTGCAAAGTTTCGTGAAAATCGGTTCAGATTTAGATATAGCTCCCATATATATTTTTGTCCGATTTAAAGTAAATGGGGCACCAATTTCCCTATATATCATTCGATTTGAAAGAAATTTGGCATAGCGTACTGAATTGAGTCTAGAATGATGTGTGCAAAGTTTCGTGAAAATCGGCCCAGATTTTGATATGGCTCCCATATATATTTTCGTCCGATTTTATGTAAATGGTGCGCCAATGTCCCTATAGATTATTCGATTTGCACGAAATGTAACATAGCGTACTGAATTGAGACTAGAATGATGTGTGCAAAGTTTCGTGAAAATCGGCCCAGGTTTAGATATAGCTGTCATATATATTTTCGTCCGATTTTATGTAAATGGTGCACCAAAGACGAAATTTGGCATAGCGTACTTAATTGAGATTAGAATGATGTGTGCAAAGTTTCGTGAAAATCGGACCAGATTTAGATATAGTTGTCATATATATTTTCGTCCGATTTTACGTAAATGGTGCACCAAAGACCATATATATTTTTCGATTTGCACGAAATTTGGCATAGCACAAAATGATGTGCGATAAGCTTCGTGTAAATCGTTCCAGATTTATATATAGCTCTAATATATAAATATATATATATTTCGTCCGTGGAAATCGGTTCAATGAAACAAAATTTAGCATAGGTTCCTGAAAGGCATAATGATCACATAATTAAATTCGTTCAATTTCATGCCAATGTTCTTTGGAAAGGCGGAATCTGTTAGGAGACATATGTGGAATAAGTGGTGAAGGGTATTATATATACTCGGCCCAGTCTGACTTTACTAATTTCCTTACTGGTTTTTGTCTGATTTTCTGGTCGCACCAGAGGCCGCAATTATGATCCAGTCATCGAATTTTTACAAGGAGAAAGGGATTGGGCCAAAAAACAAGCATACCTTATTGACAAAGATCCCCTGACTTTTGTGTAACTTTGTATTCTATTGTGCATATATTTACCCCTGAAGGAAATAGACCCGAAAAGTTGATAGTCTATCCAAGAGGGGTGGTTGACCTTTAAATTGATACCAATTTTTTTGTCGTATGTATTCGAATGTGTGAGTTACACATAAATAGTTACAGGTGCTTGCGTATTAATATATTATTTAGTAACCGATTACCACACAAGAGGGTGAACATAAGCGCTGATTGCTTTGAATTTTTCCATGAGGTTCCAGGTGTGGTCAAAGAGAAGGCCAATAATTTTCGATTATGATCAGATAATAATATTGGGATGAAGTGGAACGAATACTTAATTTTTTGTGTTTTTTCGAGTCGATCTATAGATCACAATTGAAAGCCGAACATCATAACACAACCTACGGTGCAGGAAATCTGGACAAGTAATTAGAAGGGCTGTACTGAATGTAAGTAATATTTGTTGACCTCTAGACGGCCAAGAGGGTGCAAATATCACGAAATATTGCCCAAGCTCAGAAAATGGAACCACAGAAAGTAATATTTTAGTGGAAGTTGTGAAGGGTATCATATGGTCGGCCCCGTCCGACTATACTGCTCCGTTCACTGGTTTTCAATTGATTTTTTTAGACCCTACACAACTATGTTGTCAGGGTAATATAGCTTTGTGCAGCCCCAAAAGTTTGTAACGCCGCGAAATATTGGTCCTAGACCCTTAAGTATACCGATCGTCATATCTCGACTAGCTGAGTCGATCTAGACATGTGTGTCCGTCCGTCCGTCTGTCCATTATAAATTGTAAACACGATACAGGCCACAGTTATGGACCAATCTTCACGAAATTTTGCATGTAGGATGGGTTCTGGCCAAAGAAGACTCCTATTGTTTTTGATAAAGATCGGTTAATATTTAGGGAATGAAATGTACTAAATACTCTAGTTTTGTCAGTTTTTCTGGTCGCTCCAGAGGCCGCAGTTATGGTCCGAACATCGTGAAATTTAACATGGAGAAAGGGATCGGGCCAAAGAATAAGCATGCCTTGTTTCGATAAAGATCGATCAATATTTCGCGGGTCAAATGCACCCTGACTTTTGTGTGAAAAATTACAAAATTTTTAATCTTGCTCCTGAAGGACATATACCCCAGAAGTGGATAGTATATCCAAGTGGAGTGGTTGACCTTTAAATTGATACCAATTATATTGCTGTATGTACTCTGATGTGCGCGTTATACGTAACTAGGTAAAGGTGACTATGTGCATAGTATTACTATTACTCCATTAGAGGACGGAAATATCGCTCTGATCGCTTTGAAATTGTACATGATGTTCCGATTATGGTCAAGGATGGCGCCTATAGTTTTCGGTGAAGTTGAGATTTCATTCTGGGGGTGCAATGAACCGAAAACTTTAATTTTGTCAGATTTTCTAGACGCTCTAGAGGCAATTATTATATGCAGAACATCACATATTTTACAAGGTGAAGGGGATCTGACCAAATACTTAGAGCGGCTGTTTAGATGATGATCGATCAATATTCCGAGGGTCAAATCAACCGAAACCAAGAGTAACCATTTTTTTTATTTTATGCCGTAAAAATTCATTTCAAGAAAAAAATTGGAAAATATGCCAGGGTCAGAGAGTGGAGTTGTTGATATATAATCGGTAAAAAACAAATATCACGAAATATTGCCCAGGCTCAAAATATAGAACTGCAGAAAGTTTGCTTTTCGTGGTAGTTGTGTAGGGTAACATATGGTCTGGATTTGTATACCCTTCCCCACACTGTGGTACAGGGTATTATGTCTTTGTGCATATGTTTGTAACAGGCAAAAGGAAAGGAGATAGACACATGGTTCCTTTTGAGAATATGAATAGAATCACTTTCTTGGTCGATTTATGCATGTCCGCCCGTCCGTCATGTGGAAAATTTGGATGGAGCAACCATATATAGATTTCCCCCGATTTTAAGTAAATAATGCACCAAGAACACAAATTTGAATAATTTTGTATTAGTTCGCAAACGACACTAAATTTGCCCGAATAGGTTGCAGAATGGCATGTGCATGGATTGATGTTAGTCGGTTGACTTATAGATAAAGGTCGCATATTTAAGTTTGTACAGGGTTCCCTCGAAGCAACATTGAGAAGAAATTGTTAGGATACAGATGTAGAATATACCCATAGTGCTGAAGGGTATCATATAGTAGGGCCAGACCGACTTCTACGGTTCGCTGGAATGCCTGGATTTATTAAAAATATTTTTCAGGGTCTACTATTACTTAAAATATATATTTTTTTATACCCTCCACCATAGTATGGAGGGTATATTAGTTTTGTTTTTCCGTTTGTAACGAATCGAAATAATCATTTCCGACCCTATACGATCTAAGCATGTCCGTCTGTCCGCCTGTCTGTTGTAATCACTCTAGCGTCTAAACGAATTGAGATAGAACGCCAAAATTTTTGCATAGAGTCGTCTTTTGTCTGCAGGCAGGACAAGTTCGAAGATGGGCTATATCGGTCCACGTTTAGGCATACCTCCCATATAAGGGTACCCCCAAATTTTCAGTATTTTGGGGTTCTTGAGCGCGTTTTTCAACCAAATTCGCTGAAATTTGGTAAAATGGGCTCTTTTTGGATACCAAATTTCTCAACTAAAAATTATAACTATAGGTCCACTTTTTCTGCTAGCCCCCATATAACGGTACCTCCCAATTTTCAGTTTTGGGGGTGTTTTTTGACCGCATTTTTTCACCGAATTGGCTGTAATGTAGTACTTTAAGTTCTTATTGGGTGTCAAATCTCTCCACAAAAAAAAAAAAATTATGAGTATAGGTCTATTTTTTCGGATAGCCCCCATATAAGGGTACCCCCAATTTTCGGTATTTTGGGGTTCTTGAGCGCGTTTTTCAATCGAATTTGCTGAAATTTGGTACTTTGAGTTCTTATTGCGTAGCAAATCTTTCCACAAAAAATTATGAGTATAGGTCCATTTTTTCGGATAGCCCCCATATAAGGGTACCCCCGAATTTTCGGTATATTGGGGTTCTTGAGCGCGTTTTTCAATCGAATTTGCTGCAATTTGGTATTTTTGTAGTCGTATATGGTAACAACTCTCCCTACCAAAAAGTTTTAATATTCGCCCCCCTTTTTGGAGTAGTCCCCATATAACCCCCTTTTTTATATTCAAATAGTTATTTGATTTGTTCCGCTTTTTGTGTTTGGTTCTAAGACTCTGTTGTAATCATTTCACCTGCGGAGGATAGCGAGATAAAAAATTAGAACGTTAGGTTCGATAATGTACTATAGCCGCATTTAGACCTAGTCTCTGTGTGGAGGTTCCAGAAGGAGTGGACCGATTTTCCCCATCTTCGAATTTGAACTAAGTTTGAAGAAAAAATAAGATGGGCAAAGTTCGGATGAAATATAAATTTTTCTGTAACGGATTTGGTCCAAAGAAACATGGGGTCTAGAACCGCATTGAGGCACATTTTCACCGTGTAAAGTGTATACATCCTCATTAGCCATAATGCTGAGGGTATAATTATCCATTATAAATAAATTTTAAATAAATTTCTGAAATTTGTATTAAGGTTTACATAATCCGTTTTTAGAAATGTTGGTATAGGTCCACTTTTTAGTATGTTCCCTATATTTTCATTTCTAGTACCTGTCAGTATATCTATGGTGGAGGGTATCCAAAGTTCGGCCAGGCCAAACATAACACTTTTTCACTTGCTATTTTTCAAAAATATTTTTTTCAGGGCCTACTAAAGGCTTGGATGTTTTCAAATTTTTTTCAAGTAGATTTTCTGAAACATTTTTTTAAGGTTCGCTAAAACGTCCTCCATCCTAGTAAAGCTTTTATATACAATAACAATAAAAAGGTGCACAAATGCTTTATAAATAAACACACACACCCTCACACCAAAATAATTGATACTACTAATAGCAGCCTGCAAAGCACAAATACAAATGCAAAAAAACTTTTAGTTAGTCGAAATAAGAAATAAAAGAGAAAACTGAAGAAAATACAATTTTATACTATTTTAATGTGAATGTATGGTACCCAAACTATATAAAAAATTAATAACAAAGAGATTGCAATATGAACGAATATTGAAAAAAGAAACAAATTTTGCTTTAAAAATTTGGCTCAAGCTAGAAAGTAATCAAAAAAAAAATAAAATAAATGAAAAATAAAAAAAAAATTAAAAAAAAATAATTATAATTATATTTATTTGTAAAATTCTATTTGTAGTATATAAACGCTTTTTAGTGTAAGTTTTTAGGTGCAGCTAATGTCTTAATAATCCTTTAAAAATAGGTTACTACGAATCATGACATTGTATTGAGGATCTAATATAATATTCATTTATTACCTATTTTGTTTTAAGGCTTCTAGTTTAGTTATGTTAGACGATAAGTTTTGAGATCTAGTGTAAAAAATTTTAATTTAACAAATAAAAATTTGATTTTTTTACAAAAATATTTTTCTAGACGTGGACTATTAAAAATATTTTTTCTTGGCCTTATAATAGGCCTGGACTTTTACAAATATTTTTTCTTGGAATTATAATAGGCGTGGACTCTAATAAATATTTTTTCTTGGCCTTATAATAGGCGTGGACTTTTAAAGAATAATTTTTGAGAGCCTTATAATAGGCGTGGACTTTTAAAGAATAATTTTTGAGAGCCTTATAATAGGCGTGGACTTTTAAAAATATTTTTCTTGGCGTGGACTTTTAAAAATATTTTTTCTTGGCCTTATAATAGGCGTGGACTTTTAAAAATATTTTTTCTTGGCCTTATAATAGGCGTGGACTCTTAAAAATATTTTTTCTTGGCCTTATAATAGGCGTGGACTTTTAAAAATATTTTTCTTGGCCTTATAATAGGCGTGGACTTTTAAAAATATTTTTTTTTTGGCCTTATAATAGGCGTGGACTTTTAAAAATATTTTTAAAGGTCAATAATAAGCTTGGACTTTTAAAAATATTTTTTCTTGGCCTTATAATAGGCGTGGACTTTTAAAAATATTTTTTCTTGACCTTATAATAGGGGTAGACTTTTAAAAATATTTTTTCTTGGCCTTATAATAGGCGTGGACTTTTAAAAATATTTTTTCTTGGCCTTATAATAGGCGTGGACTCTTAAAAATATTTTTTCTTGGCCTTATAATAGGCGTGGACTTTTAAAAATATTTTTTCTTGGCCTTATAATAGGCGTGGACTCTTAAAAATATTTTTTCTTGGCCTTATAATAGGCGTGGACTTTTAAAAATATTTTTTCTTGGCCTTATAATAGGCGTGGACTTTTAGAAATATTTTTTCTTGGCCTTATAATAGGCGTGGACTTTTAAAAATATTTTTTCTTGGCCTTATAATAGGCGTGGACTTTTAAAAATATTTTTTCTTGGCCTTATAATAGGCGTGGACTTTTAAAAATATTTTTTCTTGGCCTTATAATAGGCGTGGAATTTTAAAAAATATTTTTTCTTGGCCTTATAATAGGCGTGGACTTTTAAAAATATTTTTTCTTGGCCTTCTAATGGGCGTGGACTTTTAAAAATATTTTTTCTTGGCCTTATAATAGGCGTGGACTTTAAAAAATATTTTTTCTTGGCCTTATAATAGGCGTGGACTTTTAAAAATATTTTTTCTTGGCCTTATAATAGGCGTGGACTTTTAAAAATATTTTTTCTTGGCCTTATAATAGGCGTGGACTTTTAAAAATATTTTTTCTTGGCCTTATAATAGGCCTGGACTTTTAAAAATATTTTTTCTTGGCCTTATAATAGGCGTGGACTTTTAAAAAATATTTTTTCTTGGCATTATAATAGGCGTGGACTTTTAAAAATATTTTTTCTCGGCCTTATAATAGGCGTGGACTTTTAAAAATATTTGTTCTTGGCCTTATAATAGGCGTGGACTTTTAAAAATATTTGTTCTTGGCTTTATAATAGGCGTGGACTTTTAAAAATATTTTTTCTTGGCCTTATAATAGGCGTGGACTTTAAAAAATATTTTTTCTTGGCCTTATAATAGGCGTGGACTTTTAAAAATATTTTTTCTTGGCCTTACAAATATCTTTTCTTAACCTTATAATAGGCGTGGACTTTTAAAAATAATTTTTCTATAATCAAAAAACAGATATGATTTTGTTTTTGTAATTTTGTAAATACCTACCTATCTAGTGATGTATACTCTATAAACGATACCAAAAAAAAGAGAAGAACTCATACTAATAATTAATCTCCCTATTGAATAAAATTTTAATCATAACTGTGCTTACTAAACTAGTCATAGTTAATAAATACAGAACAAAAAAACAAAAAGTAATGCAACTATCCCTAATTAAGAAACAAAAAATTAAATATAAATATCACAACAACAAAACTAAACTACAAATAAATGTTTATAAGAAAAATTAATTAATAAATAAAAAAAACAAAAAAGATAATCAATAAAAAATTAAAAAAATGAAAGAAAAATGTGTTTTATTTGCAGAGGTGGGTTAAAAAAAAATAAAAAGCGTTAAGTTCGGCCGGGGCGAACCCTGGATAGTTATACTGACAGATATATGCAATGAAAATAAAGGGAACATACCCAAGAGCGGGCATATATCGATAATTCTACAAACCGAGCTATGTAAACCATTATGTACACCAAATACAAACTTCGGCAATTTTTAATGTGGATTCTTCCTAAAATCTGTAAGATCTAAAAAGTGAACTGATACTGATAACGCATGGTAGAGTATAAAATCCTCAAACTACTGTAATTTAGATTAAACAAGTGAAAAAGCGTTAAGTTCAGCCGGGCCGAACTTTGAATACCCTCCACCATAGATATTCTGATAGGTACTAGAAATGAAAATATAGGGAACATACCAAAAAGTGGACCTATACCGACATGTCTAAAAACGGATTATGTAAACCATAACACAAATTTCAGAAATTTTTAATTGATAATTCAAATTTGCAGATGGCGAATATCGGTCCACTCCTTCTGAAACCTCCACACAGGGGCTAGGTCTAAATGCGGCTATAGTTCATTATCGAACCTTACGTTCTACTTTTTTATTTCGCTATCCTCCGCAGGTGAAATGATTACAATAGAGTCTTAGAACCAAACTCAAAACGCGGAACAAATCAGATAACTATTTTTTAATATAAATGAGCGGAGCAGTATAGTCGGACGGGGCCGACCATATAATACCCTACACAACTACCACGAAAATCAAACTTTCTGCGG
This sequence comes from Musca vetustissima, assembly GCF_032173495.1. Taxonomy (NCBI): domain Eukaryota; kingdom Metazoa; phylum Arthropoda; class Insecta; order Diptera; family Muscidae; genus Musca; species Musca vetustissima. Next base: position 48,215 of record NW_026883473.1, read on the forward strand.
TTCTATATTCTGAGCCTGGACAATATTTCGAGATATTTGCACCCTTTTTACCGATTATAGATCAACAACTTCACTTTCTAACCCTGGCATATTTTCCATTTTTTTCTTGAAGTGAATTTTTACGCCGTGAAATAAACAAATGTTCACTTTAGGTTGGTTTGGAGGTTAGGAGATTTGACCCTCGGAATATTGACCGATCATCATCTAAACAGCCGCTCTAAGTATTTGCTCAGATCCCCTTCACCTTGTAAAATATGTGATGTTCTGCATATAATAATTGCCTCTAGAGCGACTAGAAAATCTGACAAAAATTAAAGTTTTCCGTTAATTACACCCCCTGAATGAAATCTCAACTTCACCGAAAACTATAGGCGTCGTCCTTGACCATAATCGGAACTTCATGTACAATTTCAAAGCGATCAGAGCGATATTTCCGTCCTCTAATGGAGTAATAGTAATACTATGCACATAGTCAGCTTTACCTAATTACGTATGACTCCCACATCAGAGTACATACAGCCATATAATTGGTATCAATTTTAAGGTCAACCACTCCACTTGGATATATTATCCACTTCTCGGGTATATGTTCTTCAGAAGTAAGTATATACACCCCAGAATAATTTTTTTTTTAATTTTTCACACTTCAGAAAAAATTTTGGATGTTCCCCAGGTTGAGAAAGTGAAGTTTTTGATATATAATCGGTAAAAATAGATGTAAAGAAATATTGTCCAAACTCAAGAGTATTAGAACCGTC
>NW_026883474.1:0-47969 GCF_032173495.1 Musca vetustissima
TGTTTTTGTTGCTGCCAAATGGGTGCCCAGACAAAGGCCACTCGACTTTAATGGACAGTGTGCGTCAAAGGAGAGCATGGAGAGGCTTTTTGGCTTTCAGCAGCATCAATAATGAGGACACAATGGTGTTTTGTTTTCATTCTCCCCCTCCTCGCGATGTTTGCGGATATTGTTCGCTCGTAATTATTGATGTTCTATGACAGATCACCGCCGATCTTGATTCGAAACCAGTCAACGGGAAAAATAAACAACAGCATCAGATGATGAAGTGATTATCTTGTTTTGAAGTGCCCACCTTTTTTTGTTTTGTTGTATTGAATACCATCAATATTGGAATTCTTTATGGCGTCGTCGAAGCGTGCCGAATCGCGTAAAAGGTTTTTGTAATTTGCTACATATGTTTGGAAATTTTGTTACAGTTTTTTCCTTTTCGATGCGGATTATTCGAGCATTTAGTTAATTGTTGGAAACATTTAACAACAGCTTTGAATAAAAAGGCTGCAAATATCTACTCTGCAGAAGAGCGGATTATTTAAAACTATTTTTTCAAGGGTCTACACAAGGTGGGGATTTTTATACCCTACACAACTATGTTGTCAGGATATTATAGCTTTGTGCAGCCCCAAAAGTTTGTAACGCAGCGAAATATTGGTCCTAGACCCACCTTCAAGTATACCGATCGTCATATCTCGACTAGCTGAGTCGATCTAGACATGTATGTCCGTTCGTCTGCCCATTATAATTTGTAAACACAATACAGGCCACAGTTATGGACCAATCTTCACGAAATTTTACATGTGGGATGGGTTCTGGCCAATGAAGACCCCTATTGTTTTTGGTAAAGATCGGAAAACAATTAGGGGATGAAATGGACCAAAAACTTTGTTTTTGTCTGACTTTCTGGTCGCTCCAGAGGCCGCAATTATTGCGCAAACATATCGAATTTTTACATGGAGACGGGGATTGGGCCAAGGAATAGGCATGCCTATTTTAATAAAGTCGGTCAATATTTAGCGGGTCAAATGGACCCTAACTTTTGTGTAAAAAATTTCAAAATTTGTATTCTATAACGTATTTGTTTGCCCCTGAAGGACATAGACCCGAGAAGTTGATAGTATATCCAAGAGGAGTGGCTGACCTTTCAATAGATACCAATTGTATGGTCGTATGTACTCGGATGTGGGAGTTACACTTAAATATTTACAGGTGCTTACATATTCAGATATTATTTAGTATCCCATTACCACACTAGAGGGCGGAAATATATATTGAAATTTTCCATGAGGATCCAGGTATGGTCAAGGATAACGGCTATAATTTTCGGTGATAATCAGATAATAATTTTTCGATTAACTGGAGCGAACAGCCGAACATCACAACACAACCCAAGGCGAAAGGAATCTGGCCAAGTCAAGAGGGTGCAAATATTGCGAAATATTGCGCAAGCTCAGAATATTGAAACGCAGAAAGTTAGATTTTCGTAGAAGTTGTGTAGGGTATCATATGATCGGCCCCGTCCGGTTTAAAAATGTTTTTTGAGATCTTAACCGAGACGTGGATTTTTTAAAAATATTTTTTCATAGTCAGTCGTAATTTTTATACCCTCCACCATAGTAGGGAGGGTATATTAATTTTGTCATTCCGTTTGTAACTCATCGAAATATTCATTTTCGACCCCATGAAGTATATATATATTCTTGATCAGGGTAAAATTCTAAGACGATCTAGCCATGTCCGTTCTTCAGTCCGTCCGTCCGTCTGTCCGTCACGCTATCTTCTGAAGGAATTGAGATAGGGTGCTGAAATTTTGCATAGGTGTGTCTTTTGTCTGCAGGCAGGTCAAGCTCGAAGATGGGATATATCGGTTCACGTTTAGGGATAACTCCCATATAACAGTATCCCCCAATTTTCGGTATTTTGGGGTTCTTGAGCGTGTTTTTCAACCGAATACGCTGAAATTTGGTACATTGAGTTCCTATTGGGTACTAAATGTCTCCACAAAAAATTATAAAGATAGGTCCACTTTTTCTGGTAGCCACCATATAACGGTACCTTCTAATTTTTAGTATTTTGGGGGTTTTGATCGTATTTTTTCCACTGAATTGGCTGTAATTTAGTATTTTGAGTTCTTAATAGGTACCAAAACACTCCACCAAAAATTATAAATATAGGTCCATTTTTTCGGATAGCCCCCATTTAAGGGTACCCCCTCAATTTTCGGTATATTGGGGTTCTTGAGCGCTTTTTTCAACCGAATTCTCTGAAATTTGGTACATTGGGTTCTTATTTGGTCCCAAATATCTAAACTAAATATTATAAATATCGGTCCACATTTTCTGGTAGCTCCCATATAACGATACCCCCAATTTTCAGTATTTTGGGGGTTTTTATTGCATTTTTTCATCGCATTGGCTGTAATTTAGTATTTTGAGTTCTCAATAGGTACCAAATCTCTGCACAAAAAAAAAAATTATAAATGTAGGTCCATTTTTTCGGATATAAGATTACCCCCAATTTTCGGTATTTTGGGGTTCTTGAGCGCGTTTTCAACCGAATTCGCTGAAATTTGGTACATTGGGCTTGCCCCAATTTTCGGTATTTTGGGGTCCTTGAACACGTTTTTCAACCGAATTCGCTGTAATTTGGAATTTTGAGGTCGTATATGGTAACAAATCTTCCTATTAAAAATTTTTAATATTCGTCCCATTTTTGGGTTCGTCCCCATATTAACCCCTTTTTTATATTAAAATAGTTATATGATTTGTTCCGCGTTTGGGTTTGGTTCTAAGACTCTCTTGTAATCATTTCATCTGCGGAAGATACGAAAAAAAGGTCGAACATAAGGCTCGATAATTAACCTTATACATATATATATATTCATATATATGAACTGTAACCCGCATTTAGGCCTAGCCCCTGTGTGGGAGGTACCAGAAGTAGTGGATCGATATTCCCCATGTTCGAACTTGAACTAATTTTGGAAGAAATAATTAGATGGGCATAGTTTGTATGAAATCAAATTTTTTTTGAAACAAATTTGGTCCAAAGAAACATGGGGTCTAGAACCAATATTTAGAACCATAATCGGTTTGTAGAAATTTCGGTATAGGTACACTTTTTGGTATGTTCCTTATATTTTTATTTCAGATACCTGTCAGTATGTTTATCGTGGAGGGTATCCAAAAATCGGCCCGGCCGAACTTAACGCTTTTTTCACTTGTTAAAAATTATTTTCGTCACCTGTATTATCCGTACTTCCTTTCTACACCCTTCCTCAGCATCACTTCCATTAATACCAATCAATTGCAAAAACCTCTGCTAAAAGGTCACACACACATTACCCTCCCCTCCTCCTCCTACCCCCAATAAAACAAAATTTCACAGTTCATCCATTTCATTTGATTGTTTTAAATGCATACATATGTAACTATATTTATTTAGTTATTTATGGTGTTGTTGTATTTCCATTGTTGCAAAATTATGACAAATGACAAAAACAAAAAAGGTTGGAAATGCATCTGAAAAATTCCAAAATCAAAAAATTGATTTTCTGAGGGTTGTGTCAATAAAAGCACTCTAACAATTAAATAAAATCCTCCTCATTCCATTTGCCAGCAAAAACTACCACCCCTTTTCCCCTCGCTAGCCATCTCCCACACTATGCCCAGGGGACTAATCCACTACTGTGACAAGACCAGCCATAGAAACAAGTCGTGGGTATTAAACGCTTTAAATGCGACAACATTTTCGCACTCAATTACTTACATTAGCGCCGGTCTACAACAACAACAGCAACAACAAAAATAGAATATATTTAAGGATTTGTTGTCGTCAACGTTCCATTAAAGTTTTATTTCCGCAATATATGCATAGAGAGAGAGAAAGGGATTAAGGCATTTTGACATTTATTTACTTTTATTTATATTTTTTTCAGTGAACGAGGTGAGGGCAAGGGAGGGTGGGAAGAGGATTTTTTTTTTAAAGAGAAGAGTAATTTTTAAGGTGAGTTTTTTTAGAAAAATATTTTTTATTTTTAGAGACCTACACAAGGCGTGGATTTTTTAAAAATTATTTTTAGAGACCTACACAAGGCGTGGATTTTTTAAAAAATTATTTTTAGAGACCTACACAAGGCGTGGATTTTTTAAAGATTATTTTTAGAGACCTACACAAGGCGTGGTCTATATAAGGCGTGGATTTTTTAAAAATTATTTTTATAGACCTACACAAGGCGTGGATTTTTTAAAAATTATTTTTAGAGACCTACACAAGGCGTGGATTTTTTAAAAATTATTTTTAGAGACCTACACAAGGCGTGGATTTTTTAAAAATTATTTTTAGAGACCTACACAAGGCGTGGATTTTTTAAAAATTATTTTTAGAGACCTACACAAGGCGTGGATTTTTTAAAAATTATTTTTAGAGACCTACACAAGGCGTGGATTTTTTAAAAATTATTTTTAGAGACCTACACAAGGCGTGGATTTTTTAAAAATTATTTTTAGAGACCTACACAAGGTGTGAATTTTTTTAAAAACAATTTTTTTCAATCAAGTATTTCCTTTCTAAAAATCTTCCTATCCCATTCGAGAGACCACATTTCCCTCACTAGAAAAAAACCCATTTTCAGTAAAAGAATCCAGTCAAGTAAATCATTTCATTTCTTCTTTTAAAAATGCCATATGTTGCAAATAATTCCATTCACTTGGTGACATTACCCGGAAGGGACATTATCAACTCAACGAACATGAGGCATATCCTCCGTTAAAATGCGACAACAACAAAAACGAAGAACAATAACAACAACGCAAGTATGGCCACAATAAAAACTAAATCCATAGAAGCATGTAAATGGTATGGTTACATCTTTGGCCAAGTAGGAAAGGGGAGAAAGAACTCAGTCACCAGGAAACAATAACCCTATAGGAAAAATATATGACTATTTTTGCAGTCAACCACGAGAACAACATCCCTTACAGCATCAGTGACAGTATCAGTAACAAGGAAAGCAACAACGACAACAACAACTACAACCACACTAAAAATAGTATCTCTGTAAACATAACACAAGGACTTTGGTTGGCAATGTCATTTATCCTCACACCACCACAACAACAATAACAACAACATCAAGGCTAGCCACAGTTAAGTTGGTAGAGAGGAGGGGGACCCCTTTTCAGCCATTCATTGTCATCATCATTGTTAAGGCTTGATAAATTCATCCTCATCCCATGGCCTCCCCTTAGCACTCTCCTTGTTGCGTGAGATGTGGGGGGATAATAGGGGAAAATTTGTCAACCTTTTAGGGCCAACAAAAATGGCAAATTGTTTCTTATAATAAATAATGATGGACCGAAGAGAGCTATAGAGCTATAGGGAATATTTTCAGGGTGAATAGACCTAACAGCAAATCGAAGCATTGGACCTTAACAAAATACCACACGTTTTAAAAATGATTACCTGCCCGGTGGAGATATTGTGACATACTGTGATTTGCTTTAAAATCATTTTCATGAATGATTATTATTTAAAACCTCCACACCTTGGTATAGACCTTGAAAAAATATATTTAAAATATCCCCGCCTGATGTAAAACTAATTTTAACCAGTGAGCGGAGCAGTATAATCGGACGGTGCCGAGCATATGATACCCTGCACAACTTCCACTTCTAACTTTCTGCGATGTAGTTCTGAGCTTGGGAAATATTTCGCGATATTTGCACCCTCTTCACCGACTAGAGGTCAACAAATGTTACTAATATTCAGTACAGCCCTTCTAATTACGTGTCCAGATTCCCTTCACCGTGGGTTGTGTTGTGATGTTCGGCTTTCAATTGTAACCCATATATCGACTGGAAAAAAACCAAAATATTAAATTTTCGGTCCACTTCATCAAAAATTATTATCTGACAGTCATCGAAAATTATAGGCGTTGTCCTTGAGCATATCTGGAAACTCATGGCAAATTTCAAACCCATCAGCACTATATTCCGCCCTCTAGTGTGTTAATAGCTTACTAAATAATATCTGAATACGTAAGCAGCACCTGTGTAACTCCCACCTCCGAGTACATACGACAATATAATTTATATCAAGTTAAAGTCGGGGTCCATTTGACCCCCTAAATATTGACCGATCTTTATCAAAACAGACATGCTTATTTTTTGGCCCGATGCCCTTCTCCATGTAAAAATTAGCGATGTTTGGACCATAATTGCGGTCTCTGGAGCGACCGGAAAATCAGACAAAAATAAAGTTTTTGATCCATTTCGCCCCCTTAATATTAACCGATCTTTACCAAAAACAAAAGGGATCTACATTGGCTAGAACCCATCCTACATGAAGATTAGTCTATAACTGTGACCTATATCGTGTTTACAAATTATAATGGACAGACGGACACATATATCTAGATCGACTCAGCTAGTCGAGATATGACCATGACAACATAGTTGTGTAGGGTATAAAAATCCAAGACTGGCTCTCTTTAAATACTGGCTTGGTGTAGCTTCCTAAAAATATTAAAAAATCCAAGCCTTCCGTAGGTCCTTAAAATAGTTTTTTTTTTAATACGGGATTTGGAGGAATTTGTGTGTGTGTTTCAACTACTGTTACTGAAAACCAGTTACTGCACATCCTCCATCTAAGATTTGTTCACTTGTCATATGAAATGTATGCAAGTGCACTGACATTCGGCGTACGTGATCTAAAAATACAACAACAAATAAAATAAGACGTGTCTATGAATTTTGTCCTGACAATGCAGGGATGGGATCTTAGTAATATGGGTAGATAAATACTCATAAACATAGTCACTTCATACATTGATGCGATGCATTGCAATCATCAGGATGTGGCAAAGGATATGATTTTGAAAATGTTGTCATATCTTTAATTTCAGGATCATAAATGTCAGATTTAAAATAAATATTATAGACACTTTGTGACTGTTAAAGAAAAAAGAGATTTTGTATTTTTTTTTTTATTTGGTCATAAGGACTTGGAAAAAATATTACTAAACCTGTAAGGAAAGTAGTAAAGTCGGACTGGGCCGACTATATGATACCCTTCACCAAATTGATAAAATCGGACGAACATATATATGTGGGAGCTATATCTAAATCTGAACCAATCTTCACGAAACTTAGCACACATCATTCCAGACGCAATTCAGTACACTATTCGAAATTTCGTCCAAATCGAAAGATATTTAGGGACTTTGCCGCACCTGATACCTTAAATCGGATGAAAATATATATAGGAGCTATATCTAAATCTGAACCGATTTTCAAGAAACTCAGCACACATCATTCCAGACTTAATTCGGTACGCTATGCGAAATTTCGTCTAAATCGAAAGCTATTTAGAGGCTTTGGCGCACCTGTTACCTTAAATCGGATGAAAATATACATGGGAGCTATATCCAAATCTGAACCGATTATCATGAAACTTAACACACATCATTTTAGACTTAATTTAGTGTGCTATACCGAATTTCGTGTAAATAGAAAAATATTTAGGTACTTTGGCCCACCATTTACCTTAAATCGGACGAAATTATATATAGGAGCTATATCTAAATCTGAACCGATTTTCACGAAACTCAGCACACATTATTCTAGGCTTAATTCAAAACGCTATGCCAAATTTCGTGCAAATCGAAAGATATTTAGGGACTTTGGCGCACCATTTACTTTAAATGGGACGAAAATATATATGGGAGCTATATCCCAATCTGATTTTCTTCAATTTCAATAGGGTTCGTCCTTGGGCCAAAGAAGTAAGCTGTGCCAAATTTCATCCAAATCGGATCATAAATGCGACCTGTACTTTGTTTACAATTTAACATCTATAGACGGACGGACGGGCATGCATAAATCGACTCAGAAAGTGATTCTATGCATATTCTCAAAGGGAACCATGTGTCTATACCGTTTCCTTTTGCCTGTTACAAACATATGCACAATGACGTAATACCCTGTACTACAATGTGGTGAAGGGTATAAAAATCCACGCTTGAAATTTTTTGCTTAAATATACACGCCCTGTATATTATGGTTCATAGAAGAATAAAAGATCTCGTCTCCAGATTCTCTTTAGTAGATGAGCGAATTGCTATAATCCGTCTAAAAGCGAAGTTCCTACATCAGTCTAAATTGCGCCCATGATCCGTCCGAAGACAAAGATAAGAGAGATGGTATAGAGTGTTTACCACCTAGCCAAGATGAGGTCAGAATAGCAATCAAACGGCTGAAGAATAATAAAGCAGCAGGTGACGATGGTTTACAATCCGAACTATTCAAGACTGATGGTCAGATGCTGGTAAGGACAATGCACCAGCCCAATTATTGGATCCTCAGCATCCTGTGTCCCGTGCACAAAAAAGGAGAAAAGACCATATGTGCCAACTGTAGAGAAATAAGTCTCCTTCCCATCGCATATAATGTAATATCTGGCGTGCTGTGTGAACGACCGAAGCCAATGGTCAATGTCATTATTGGACTATACCAATACGGCTTCAGACCTGGCAGGACCACATTTTCACTCTACGCCAAATTCTGAAAAAACCCTATGAAAAACACATGGACACATTGCACCTTTTCGTCGACTATAAAGCCGCATTCGACAGCCTTATCCGTTCAGAGGTATTTAAAGCCATGTCTTCGTTCGGCATTTCTCCAAAATTAATACGGCTATGCAGGATAACTTTAACAGGCACAAGATCAGCAGTTAAAGTCGGAAAGGACCTTGCGGAGCCCTTTAATACCGAACGAGGATTCAGACAAGGTGACAGTTTGTCGTGTGACCTTTTTAACATCCTGCTGAAAAAGCTCATACGAGAGGCAAAGGTGAACAGAAATGACACTCTGTACACCAAACAACACCAGTTACTCGCCTACGCCGATGACATCGACATAATGGGTCGAACACTGAGAGCAGTAACAGCCACCTTTGAACAAATTGAGAAGGAGTTTGTCAAAGTGGGTCTGGCAGTAAACGGTGAGAAGACCAAGCTGATGGTATCAACGCTCAAGACGTCCAGTAGACTCGGACCAACTGTGGAACTTGAGAACTACAGCTTCGAGGTAGTCAAAGATTTTATACACCTTGGTACCACCATAAATAAAACGAATGACATCAGTTTTGAAATTCGGAGAAGGATTGTGATGGCCAACAGATGCTACTATGGTCTGAGTAAGCAACTCAAAAGCAAGGCCACCTCCCACCAGGCCAAACTCACACTTTACAAAACGCTGATACTACCCATGCTGTTATATGGATCTGAAGCATGGGTACTTACGCAAGCAGATGAGGCAGCTCTTGGAGTGTTTTTAGAGAAAAATTCTCCGAAAGATCTATGGGCCGATCTGCATTGACGGTGAATATCGCCGTCGAATGAACCATGAGTTGTACCAGCTATTCTTGGACATTGACATTGTTAGACGTATTGAGCTGCAGCGACTACGTTGGCTTGGTCATGTTGTGAGAATGGATGAAGATGCCCCAGCCCAGAAGGTCGTTGAAAAAAATATTAAAAAAAATTTACGCCTTGTGTAGGTCGTTGAAAAAAATATTAAAAAAAATTTACGCCTTGTGTAGGTCGTTGAAAAAAATATTAAAAAAAATTTACGCCTTGTGTAGGTCGTTGAAAAAAATATTAAAAAAAATTTACGCCTTGTGTAGGCCCATGAAAAATATTTTTTAAAAATCCACGCCTTGTGTAGGCCCATGAAAAATATTTTTTAAAAATCCACGCCTTGAGTAGGTCCATGAAAAATATTTTTTAAAAATCCACGCCTTGTGTAGGTCCATGAAAAAATATATTTTTAAAAATCCACGCCTTGTGTAGGTCCATGAAAAATATTTTTTTAAAAATCCACGCCTTGAGTAGGTCCATGAAAAAAATATTTTTTAAAAATCCACGCCTTGTGTAGGTCCATGAAAAAATATTTTTTAAAAATCCACGCCTTGTGTAGGTCCATGAAAAAATATTTTTTAAAAATCCACGCCTTGTGTAGGTCCATGAAAAAATATGTTTTAATAAATCCACGCCTTGTGTAGGTCCATGAAAAAATATTTTTTAAAAATCCACGCCTTGTGTAGGTCCATGAAAAAATATTTTTTAAAAATCCACGCCTTGTGTAGGTCCATGAAAAAATATTTTTTAAAAATCCACGCCTTGTGTAGGTCCATGAAAAAATATTAAAAAAAATCCACGCCTTGTGTAGGTCCATGAAAAATATATTTTTAAAAATCCACGCTTTGTGCAGGTCCATGAAAAATATTTTTTAAAAACCCACGCCTTGTGTAGGTCCATGAAAAATATTTTTTTAAATCCACGCCTTGTGTAGGTCCATGAAAAATATATTTTTAAAAATCCACGCTTTGTGCAGGTCCATGAAAAATATTTTTTAAAAATCCACGCCTTGTGTAGGTCCATGAAAAATATTTTTTAAAAATCCACGCCTTGTGTAGGTCCATGAAAAATATTTTTTAAAAATCCACGTCTTTTGTAGGTCCATAAAAATATTTTTAAAAATCCACGCCTTTTGTAGGTCCATAAAAATATTTTTAAAAAACCAAGCCTTGTGTAGGTCCATAGATTAGCCCTTGAAAAAATATTTTCCAAAAAATCCACGCCTTATATTAGGAAAAAATATATTTAAAAAATCCATGCCTCTATATAGCCTATATGGCTCCCCACGTCCTTGGCAAAAAATCGAACATCCCTCTCCCCTGAAATAATCGGAATCAACATTTCGTCTTTCATTTATCTTCAAACATGAAAAATATTCCGCTTTTAGTTTCCATCTCTCTTTTAGCGGAATCTGTATTTACTGGCTTTTGTTGTTGTTATTTAGATGCTTTTGGGTTGTTTTTGTTGTTGTTGTTGTCTCTGAAATTCTTACTTTAACGATTTGTGCCTCCATTACATATCTAATGGTGTTTCCTTCTTTTGTTTTGTTTGTTATGACGAAATTCCTTCCTCCCCCCAATTTTCTGCTCCCCACCACTACAAATGCAGGGAAAATCTAAAAGGAAAGCAAAGCAAAGAAGCCAGGCCAGGGTAGCGAAAAAAAAGCTTTTTGAAATGTTTGAAATATTCGCATGCATGAACAACAAACAAAGGTTGCGAAGCAGCAGCCGTGTATGGCTTCTAAAGGTTTCTGGGGTAGAATCCTGGCAAAAAAGGACTCTAAGTCATAGCCAAAACAACAAATGGCAAATAACAACAACAAGAAAGTACAAATAAAAGAAAAAACAAACACAAAGAGAACAAAAAATGGCAAAAAGAAGGCGTTCAATGGTTGGTTGGTTGGCTGTCAGAATGGCTGACTGCCTGACTGGTCTCTACAAAAAGAAGCACACACACACACAAAATGGATGAATGCATGGTTGGATGGATGGCTGCCTGTTATAAATGAATGCTTCGTTGGATGCTTTCTGATGAAAGATGGCCATAAAGGTTAGCTAAGAATTGCCGGGAGGCAAATAAAGAGGGGGAGGAGGGTAGTCTTTTGAGTCTATCTCCCCATCTCTTAATACTCTTGTAGGCAAATTGTAGCAATACTGATGGAGTAAGAACTATCATCCATTCATCCGACTTTGTATCCAGGCCATCATCTTCTATGCCAAAGTAAACATTCATTCAGTCAGTCATTCATTCAGTCATTTATTTATTCATCTATAAGCCAAAAGGTAATGTTCAATTCGTACAAATTCGACATTCATTTTGATGTTAAACAGCTGCCAAATAGTAAGGGGGAGGAGGACGAAATACTGGCTAAAGGGATATAGAACTCCATTGATATGATTTTTAAGTTTGAATTTAGAGAACAAGGATAAGATTGAATCGGTGTTGTTCTAAAAAATAATCTAAAATTGATACTGGGCCACCCAAAAATTCTATTAAAACTTATGTATAGAAAATATACTTCAGCTTACAATTGGGCGCCATTTTCGAAACTTTAAAAAAGATTAAAAACTGGGTTGGAATTAGCTTAATAAAATTGGGACAAGTGTTGAGTTGTAGCAATTGGCCAATTTGAATGTAAATGAAGAAAAAAATCTATAATACGTTGGGCGCCATATTCACCAAAATAAAAAAATAAATAAATAAATATATTTGGTCATTGAAAAAATATATAAAAAATTCTTGATAGTTTGTTTAAAAAAATCTGACTTGAAAAAAAAAATATTATTTTATAAATCTAACATTTTTATAGAACTCCTGTCTAGCCTATCATTGAAGAATATTTTTCATGGTAAATCCTCTAAAAATAGTAAGAAATCCAGGCTTGTTGTTTAGATAAATAATCTGTTGTAAATAACCAGGACCGGATTTCTAATACCCCCACAATGAGATAAGCATTTAAATTTCCTTAAATTGATCAGGACCTTCTTTCGGAATCATGTTATTGAGAATCCTTTGTAATTAGGTTGTTCATGCTCTGAAAAAAATACGGAAGTAATAATACTTAAGTTGGGAAACGAAGCTATGATCATCAACATTACGGAAATGAAATCGGAAATTTATAGGTGGGCTGTTTAAAAAACTTGGGTATGAGAACATCTAATTGTCACAAATTGAATGGCAATATTATAAAAGACATGATTTGGGATTTGAAATGTTGATTATGTTTGATTTTTTATGGAAGAAAATATACTTCTAGAAAACGTTGGGCGCCACATTTTCTTTTTCTTTGCTTTTTCCTAGTAGGAGGGGTTTTCCGAGTGTGGGCAACTAACCCGACGCCTCAATCCATTTTTTATAGTTCTTATGGGTGAAATCGCGGCACATGTTAGCTCACTATTTCAACGGGTGATGAAAAATAGCTACCCTAGGTGACACCGCGGGCAGGTCAGTGTCCACAATTGAAATGAAACAGGTAACAAGATAAGCCTGGATTTCGCCATGTTAAAGCCAATCAGAGCCGTTGCTTGGTATCTATCATCGCCTACGCCACCCTGGCAGACGAAATATTTTCCGATATTCCTTCTGTTTTCCTTTTTAAAGAAACTGATTAGGCCTCGAATGACCTTTTTTATATGGGAGCCCAATAAATATTAAATATTCCTCCACTGACCTACTATATGCCAGCTGATGGATTCATTATGTAGGTGGTTATCAAGTACAATTCGTAAACGAAGTTACCATATAGGTCTTTCATATCGAAGGTAAAACTATGATTTTTCTATGTTCGCGGCTATTAAATGGTCTTCGTATAGGTTTCGTTCATAGATGAAATTATTATAAAGGGGACAACTGGAAGTAGGTGAACTTCAGTGAACTTCGCAGCTATTAAATGAGTTTCATATGGGATTCGTTTAACGATGAACTTTCTATTAAGGGAGACCTGACTGTAGGAGGTGCAGCAAGTGATTTTTTTTCATTTAAGAAGACCGAAAATAGGCTTATTATATAGGAGGCCATCTGATGGGGTTTACGTATTTGTTGTATATGATTCCACAGATGAAGTTCTTATTTAAGGGACACTAAGTTAACTTCCTTCAGTCCCCCCATATGGGGGCTTTTTATGTAGGAGGCCAACAGGCTTCTAAATACCTTATAATAAAGGAATACACCATGTACAATATTTATATATTTGTTATATATGTATGAGTACAGGTGATGTGGTCATTTTTTATGAGACCAATAGGTTTCGTACATAAGGTGTCACCAGCTGGGATTCATATATAAACCAGTAAGGAAAGTAGTAAAGTCGGACGGGGCCGACTATATGATACCCTTCACCACTATGGGTATATTAAACAGGACTATTAGCATGAAATTGGATGAAATAAAATATGTGATATTTATCTAAATGTGAATCTACGTAGATCTATCCATAAAGTATGTAAATCGACTTCAAACAAATATAAATGGGTCATCCGTTGGGCTATGTCTGTACTTCTAGAAAACGCAACTACATAATTCTATGCTCAATTTTGTACGTTGTGCAAAATTTGATGTCAAACTGACTAACATGACTAAATGATTAGGCTGTACCAAATTTCGTCCAATCAAAAGATATATAGGGACTTTGGGGCACCATTTACATGAAATCGGACGAAACTATATATGGAAGATATATCTAAATCAGGACCGATTTTCATGAAACTTGGCAGACATCACTCTAGGCTCAATTAAGTACGTTATGCCACATTTCGTGCAAATCGAAGGATATATAGGGACTTTGGTGCACCATTTACATGTAATCGGATGAAACTATATATGGGTGCTATATCTAAATCTGAACCGATTTTCTAGAAACTTGGCAGACATCATTCTAGGCTTATTTCAGGACGTTATGCCAAATTTCGTGCAAATCGAAAGATATATAGGGACTTTAGGGCACCATTTACATGAAATCGGACGAAACTATATATGGAAGATATATCTAAATCAGGACCGATTTTCATGAAACTTGGCAGACATCACTCTAGGCTCAATTAAGTACGTTATGCCAAATTTCGTGCAAATCGACAGATATATAGCGACTTTGGTGCATCATTTACATGAAATCGGACGAAACTATATATGGGAGCTATATAGAAATCTGAACCGATTTTTCGAAACTTTCAGACATCTTTCTAGGCTCAATTCAGTACGTTATGCCAAATTTCGTGCAATTCGGAAGATATATGCGGCCTGTACTTTGTTTACCAATTTTGAAATGCACTATATATGGGAGCTATATCAGACGGACATTTTCATAAATGGCACACATCATTCTAGAAAATGATTAGGCTGTACCAAATTTCGTGCAAAAGGAAAGATATGTCTATCTCGTTTCATTTTCTGTTAAATATATATATGCACTAAAAATCTGACCCTGATTTTTCCCAATGTTGAAGGGTATAAAAATCAGTCCATTTAGAGAGGCTTGGAAACTATTTCGTTTACATTTTTCTACATAGGTCCTTTGTAAAGCCAAATAGCCCAGTATCCATGATGAGCCTCGCATAATGGTGGATGCGTAGGTTTTTCTCCTGGCTTTCCTTTTCATTGCAAAACTTCGACCATAGAGGTAGACTCAAAAGAGAAAAAAAAACTGACATAAAACTCATTCAAATGATTATCGCCCCAACAAACCAAATTTAAATAAATAAAAACCAGTAAGCGGAGCAGTATAGTCGGACGGGGCCGATCACATGATACCATACACAACTACCACGAAAATCTAACTTTCTGCGGTTCTATTATCTCAGCCTGGACAATATTTCGCGATATTTGCACCCGACTAGAGGCCAACAAATATTACTAATATTCAGTACATTACTTCTTATTACCTGTCCAGATTCCCTTGTGATGTTCGGCTTACAATTGTGGCATATGTTCGGTTTACAATTGTTGGGCATTGTCCTCATGGAACTGTTCAAAGCGCTATATTTCCGCCCTCCAGTGTGGTAATGGGTTACTAAATAATATCTGAATACGTAAGCACCTATAAATATTTAAGTGTAACTCTCTCTTCCGAGTACATACGCCTATATAATTGGTATAATTTAAAGGTCAACCACTCCTCTTGCATATACTATCAACTTCTCGAGTCTATGTCCTTTAGGGGTAAATCTATACGCTATAGGATACAATTTTTGTAATTTTTCACACAAAAGTCAGGGTCAATTTGACCCGCTATATATTGACCGATCTTTATCAAGACAGGCATGCTTATACTTTGGCCCGATCTTCTTCTCCATGTAAAATTGCACGATGTTCGGATCAAAACTGCGACCTGTGGAGTGACCAGAAATCGGATAAAAGTAAAGTTTTTGGCTCATTTCACTCCTTAAATATTAACTGATCTTTCCACAATAGGGGTCTTCATTGGCCAGAACCCATCCTACATGCAAAATTTCGTGAAGATTGGTCCATAACTGTGTCGAGATATGATGATCGGTCTACTTAAAGGTGGGTCTAAGACCAATATTTCGCGGCGTTAAAAACTCTTGGGGCTGCACAAAGCTATAATACCCTGACAACATAATTGTGTAGGGTATAAAAATTATATATCATCGTCTTTTATAGATACCTAAAAAATAGTTTTAAAAAATCCACACCTTTTGCACAGGCCTGACAAATATTTTCGAAATATCCGAGGTTCTTAATGAGGTCAGTCCTCAATCATTTTTAAAAAAATCGCGCCTCTTGCAGATGTCTGAAACATAATTTTTAAAACACACAAACTTTTACAGCACAACCTTTATGGAGGCCTTAAAAATATGTTTAAAATATTCATGTCTTTTACGAAGGCCTTGAAAAATCCGCTTAAGAGGCCTGAAAAAATTAAAAAATCCACTCCTGTAAACATATTCAAAAAATATACGCCTCTTAAGAAGACGGAAAATTTTCGAAGAATATGTTTGGTGGTATATCGTACTTTGATAAAAAAAATATCTTTCAGTCCGGCACTTGATTTTTTCAATTTTATGAAAATATAGTATTGATATTCTATCGGGATTTTAACTCGATAATTAGTTAAATTTTTAAAAATTCCTCATTTGAGTTATCATTCGAAGTACACCTGTTTATCCTGTTCATCCTGAATAGAATCATTGGTGCATAACCATTCGCATTCTGAATAGAAAGAAAAATCTCAAAAGGATAAATAACCAAAACACCCTTCTTCATTTGTTGTTGTTGTTGTTGTTGTTATGCAGCATCCTTTGTTTTGTTGTACTGTGATGATGAATCTTCATCATTAATCCGTGTACATGGATGGGCATGGTTCGGTGAGTCCTAGTTTCGGTTGACTGCAGTCAGCATCGTATTGCACTGATAATGATTCTACCTACAAAATATCGAAATTATATACTGTGAAGGGTGATAAGGAGAGGTGAAGAGTGCAACAGAAGGTCCTGATGGCCTTCCATGACATTAAACCCTTCCCACACCACATTTTTTTACAATTATTTGGGGGTTGGCGGAATGGTGTAAAAACTCGAAACTACATCCCCAACTATTAACCTTTTTCATTTTCGTTAAATCAATAACAAAAAACTTTAGGCGGTTTTCAGAAACCCAAAACTTCTAAATTCTATTGTTACCTAAGGAAGCCACAAATGGACCATAGAATCACCTTTCCCCTCAAAAAAAGAAAACTAATCTACCAAAAAAAGGTCTCTACAAAAAAACCTGTGGTTAAATAATATCACCCCTGCCACACAAAAATTCGACTATTATTTTGAATATAAAATTACCAGCTTTTTGTAAATTCCGTTTTTTTTCCATATGTCGAAAATGTATCTAAATTGAGGGATATTATCCATACTCCCCAATGAGGGAAGCGGAAGCGGGGGAGAAGCATTTCATTTGCCTATAAAAATGTTAAGAACAAAAAACCCAAACGGAAACTTTTCAAAGCCAACCATGTGGAAAGCAAGCAAATGGGTAGCCATTTTTTTATTATTATCAGTTTCCTTCTATTCTCATCTTTTATGAATGCTAAACACACACACACTCACTCACCCACACATATACCAGGAGAAATCAACCAATCAACCTTTTTTTCGAATGCAGATTTCTCTCCAAAGAAATCCCTTTATTTTTTTGAAAGGATCCATTGTTCCGATTTGGTTTCGGTTGTTCTGGTTCGATTCTTGGCATTATTAGACACCCACACTATTAGTAATGTAAGGGGAAGGAAGGAGGGATGGTGAAATAAAGGGTTTAGTTGTTATGTTTAAACGTAAAAGAGGGCATCCAAGCAAGGAGTGATAGGATTTTACAGAATTTCAACAGGCAGTCTGTTAGAGGCGTAGATTTTTCAAAAAATATTTTTCAGGCCCCTATACGACGCGTGGATTTTGAAAAATATATTTTAGAAATAATTTTCAGGCCTCTATAAGAGGCGTGGATTTTTTTAAATTATTTTTTCAGGCCTCTAAGAGAATTCTATAAGAGGTGTGTATATTTATACCCTTCACCACAGTGGTACAGGGTATTATGTCTTTGTGCATATGTTTGTAACAGACAAAAGGAATCGAGATAGACTCATGGTTCCTTTTGAGAATATGCATAGAATCACATTCTGAGTCAATTTATGCTTGTCCGTCCGTCCGTCTGTCTATCCATCTTAAATTGTAAACAAAGTACAAGTCGCATTTATGGTCCGAATTGGATGAAATTTGGCACAGGTCACTTATTCGGCCCAAGGACGAACCCTATTGAAATTGGGAAAAATCGGTTCAGATTTAGATATAGCTCCTATATATAGTTTCGCCCGATATAGGTGCACCAAAGTCCCTAAAAATCATTCGATCTGCACGAAAATTGGCATAGCGTACTAAACTAAGTCTAGAATTATGTGTGCAAAGTTTCGCGAAAATCGGTTCAGATTTAGATATAGCTCCCATATATAGTTTCGCTCGATTTTAGGTAAATGGTGCGCCAAAGTCCCTGAAAATCATTCGATTTGCATGAAATTTGGTACAGCGTACGGAATTAAGTCTAGAATGATGTGTGTTAGGTTCCACGAAAATCGGTTCAGATTTAGATATAGCTCCCATATATAGTTTCGCCCGACTTAATGTAAATGGTGCACCAAAGTCCCTGAAAAACATTCGATTTGCAGGAAATTTGCCATAGCGTACTGAACTATGTCTAGAATGATGTGTGTTAAGTTTCACGAAAATCGGTTCAGATTTAGATATAGCTCCCATATATAGTTTCACCCGATTTTAGGTAAATGGTGCGCCAAAGTCCCTGAAAATCATTCGATTTGCATGAAATTTGGTACAGCGTACGGAATTAAGTCTAGAATGATGTGTGCAAAGTTTTGCGAAAATCGGTTCATATTTAGATATAGGTCCCATATATAGTCTCGCCCGATTTAATGTAAATGGTTCAGCAAAGTCCCTATATATATATGTATTTCGATTTCCACGAAATTTGGCATAGCGTAAAGAAATAGGTCTAGAATGATGTGTGCAAAATTTCTAGAAAATCGGTTCCGATTTAGATATAGGTCCCATATATATGTTCGACCGATTTAATGTAAATGATGTACCAATGTCCCTATATATTCTTCGATTTGCACGAAATTTGGTACAGCGTACTAAATAAAGCCTAGATTGATGTTTTATAAGTTTTGTGAAAATCGGTTCAGATTTAGATATAGCTCCCATATATATATTCGTCTGATTTAAGGGAAATGGTCCATCAAAGTCCCTAAATATCTTTCGATTAGCACGAAATTTGACACAGCGTACTGAATTGAGCATATAATGATGTGTGCTAAGTTTCGTGAAAATCGGTTCAGATTTTCTTACACATCCTATATATATTTTCGTCCGATATTAAGTAAATGGTGCACTAGATCCATAGGAAGTTTCGTTTAGTTACGTTTTCGTTTAGTCGGTTTAGATATAGATAAAGATCACATATTTAAGTTCCTTCAATTTCATGTCAATTTTCCTTCAAAACGGCGACGTCTGGTAGGATACATATATAAAATATACCCAAAGTAGTGAAGGGTATCATATAGTCGGCGCAGTCAGACTTGACTACTTTCTTTACTGGTTTTAAATATTCTTCCAGAATTCTAAAAGAGGCGTCAATTCCCAACAGGGAGGTCTATAAGAGGCGTGGATTTTTTAAAAATATTTTTTCAAGCCTCTATAAGAGGCGTGGATTTTTTAAAAATATTTTTTCAAGCCTCTATAAGAGGCGTGGATTTTTTAAAAATATTTTTTCAAGCCTCTATAAGAGGCGTGGATTTTTTAAAAATATTTTTTCAAGCCTCTATAAGAGGCGTGGATTTTTTAAAAATATTTTTTCAAGCCTCTATAAGTGGCGTGGATTTTTTAAAAATATTTTTTCAAGCCTCTATAAGAGGCGTGGATTTTTTAAAAATATTTTTTCAAGCCTCTATAAGAGGCGTGGATTTTTTAAAAATATTTTTTCAAGCCTCTATAAGAGGCGTGGATTTTTTAAAAATATTTTTTCAAGCCTCTATAAGAGGCGTGGATTTTTTAAAAATATTTTTTCAAGCCTCTATAAGAGGCGTGGATTTTTTAAATATATTTTTTCAAGCCTCTAGAAGAGGCGTGGATTTTTTAAAAATATTTTTTCAAGCCTCTATAAGAGGCGTGGATTTTTTAAAAATATTTTTTCAAGCCTCTATAAGAGGCGTGGATTTTTTAAAAATATTTTTTCAAGCCTCTATAAGAGGCGTGGATTTTTTAAAAATATTTTTTCAAGCCTCTATAAGAGGCGTGGATTTTTTAAAAATATTTTTTCAAGCCTCTATAAGAGGCGTGGATTTTTTAAAAATATTTTTTCAAGCCTCTATAAGAGGCGTGGATTTTTTAAAAATATTTTTTCAAGCCTCTATAAGAGGCGTGGATTTTTTAAAAATATTTTTTCAAGCCTCTATAAGAGGCGTGGATTTTTTAAAAATATTTTTTCAAGTGTCTATAAGAGGCGTGGATTTTTTAAAAATATTTTTTCAAGCCTCTATAAGAGGCGTGGATTTTTTAAAGAATATTTTTTCAAGTGTCTATAAGAGGCGTGGATTTTTTAAAGAATATTTTTTCAAGTGTCTATAAGAGGCGTGGATTTTTTAAAGAATATTTTTTCAAGTGTCTATAAGAGGCGATTTTTGGAATATTTTTTTGTCTAAAATATTTTTTCAAAGAATATTTTTTCAAGTGTCTATAAGAGGCGTGGATTTTTTAAAGAATATTTTTTCAAGTGTCTATAAGAGGCGTGGATTTTTTAAAGAATATTTTTTCAAGTGTCTATAAGAAGTGTCTATAAGAGGCGTGGATTTTTTAAAGAATATTTTTTCAAGTGTCTATAAGAGGCGTAGATTTTTTAAATAATAATTTTTCAAGTGTCTATAAGAGGCGTGGATTTTTTAAAAATATTTTTTCAAGCCTCTATAAGAGGCGTGGATTTTTTAAAAATATTTTTTCAAGCCTCTATAAGAGGCGTGGATTTTTTAAAAATATTTTTTCAAGCCTCTATAAGAGGCGTGGATTTTTTAAAAATATTTTTTCAAGCCTCTATAAGAGGCGTGGATTTTTTAAAAATATTTTTTCAAGCCTCTATAAGAGGCGTGGATTTTTTAAAAATAATTTTTAATGGCTCTATAAGAGGCGTGGATTTTTTAAAAATATTTTTTCAAGCCTCTATAAGAGGCGTGGATTTCTTTTACATTTTTTTAGGTCTCCATACGAGGCGTGGATTTTTTAAAAATATTTTTTCATGCCTCTATAAGAGGCGTGGATTTTTTAAAAATATTTTTCAAGCCTCTATAAGAGGCGTGGATTTTTGAAAAATATTTTTTCAAGCCTCTAGAAGAGGCATGGATTTTTTAAAAATATATTTTCAAGCCTCTAGAAGAGGCATGGATTTTTTAAAAATATTTTTTCAAGCCTCTATAAGAGGCGTGGATTTTTTAAAAATATTTTTTCAAGCCTCTATAAGAGGCGTGGATTTTTTTTACATTTTTTTAGGTCTCCATACGAGGCGTGGATCTTTTTTAAATATTTTTTTTAGGTCTCCATACGAGGCGTGGATCTTTTTTAAATATTTTTTTAGGTCTCCATACAAGGCGTATGTTTTTTTTATATAGAAAACTTTTTCTAAGACTTTAAAATATTCTTAAATAAATATTTTAGTTTTTTTCATTTCTCTCATTATTTCTGTCATTCCCCCAATGAGAACACCCTTTACCACCCACAATTACATTTTTGTTATGTGCCAATATTCCTCCATACCAAATAGTACAACAATTGAACAGAAAAATAATAAAACCTGAACCTGGAGATGTGCGCCAGCATTTGTAATAACTTTTGGGCCAACTGCTGACCATTCAGTCCGATAAGTTTTTGTTATGGCAAACCAAAAGAAAAAAATCACAAACATTCCCTCTGTATAAAATATGGATCTCCTTTTTGCAGGACAATGGTTCATTGGTGACCAAACAATGGACACATTTTTTTTAGTTTGCCACCGCAATTATTTGCTGTTTTTTGCGGATTGCCTTATCATTTGGATAAGATATTTGTTATCGGTACGATGAGGTTAGTGGGAGGCATTTCAATGTTTTATTATTTCGTGGGATTGTTCTCAGAACTCACACCACTAACTGTGGTCGGTGGGTTGTTGTCCATATGGGCGGGTGCCTGATGGGCCATTTTAAGTTTTGGCTCTTTTGAATGTTCTGCTCTCTTTGGTTATTGTTATCTATTTTTCGCGTTGCAAGAACAAAAATAGTTCGCTTGCCTATAGAAGAATTCCACCAAGCATTGCCACTGCAACAATGGAAATGACATGTGCCATACAAAAGGTGAGAAAAAAAAACGCCAAATATAAACGAATGAATGGATCCGCTGAAAGGATGAATGAATGGGAAATAACAATAACAAAGCGAACAAGTGCATGAATGAAGAATAGATTGCTTCGCGTATTAATGATTTGGCATTTTATTCACTGTGTTATTTTTGTTGTGCGATTTGTTGATTTAAAACTTTTGGCAGGTCTAAAATTGCAATGTTTTCTTTTTTTCCGGATTAACAATGCCTGAATGGTCACTAAAGCCTTCTGATTGCTCATTCATTGAAGGATAATTGCCAAGTGGACTCGCTATTTGGGAAAATAATTGTGGAAGGTGATAATGTGAGGGTGGACTTCCTGTGTTTAAGTGGAGGGAATTTGAAATGTAGTATTTTTTAAAAATATGCCCCTATCCCCATTGCTGCAAAATAAATTAGGTACATTGGGTGGTATGAGTTCTGACAAAATTATCGCTTAGAAACAATAAATTCATATTTAAGTATTTTTTTCATTTTATTTTTATGTATTGTTTCATATTCAATATGTAAAAATTCCTAAAAAATGCATACGATGTATATGTGGCGTATAAGTTATGACAATACTTATACGCACCCCCCTACATAACCAAAACGGAAAATTTTCCTCGTTTTTATACCCTACACAACTATGTTGTCAGGTTATTATTGCTTTGTGCAGATCCAAGAGTTCGTAACGAAATATTGATCCTGGACCCATCTTTAAGTATACCGATCGTCATATCTAGGCATGCGTGTCCTTCCGTCCGTCTGTTCATAATAATTTGTAAACACGATACAGACCATAGTTATGGACCAATCTTCTCGAAATTTTGTATGTAGGATGGATTCTGGTCAATAAATACCCTATTTCTTTTTTTTGGTAATGATCCGTTAATATTTAGGGGATGAAATGGATCAAATACTTAATTTTGTCGGTTTTAATTGTGACTCCAGAGGCCGCAATTATGGCCCAAACATCGCGAATTTTTACATATTTTGGTAAAGATCGGTCAATATTTAGCGGGTCAAATAGACCCAGATTTTGTGTGAAAAATTACGAAACTTATATTTTATGACGTATATATTTACTCCTGAAGGTCATAGACCCGAGATAGTATATCCAAGAGGAGTGGTTGACCTTTAAATCGATACCAATTATATTGTCGTATGTGATCGGATGTGGGAGATACACTTAAATATTTACAAGTGCTAACGTATTAAGATATTACTTAGTAACCCATTACCACACTGGAGGGTGGAAATATAGCGTTGATCGCTTTGAAATTTTCCATGAGGTTCCGGTTGTGGTCAAGCACAACGCCTATAAATTTCTGTGATGATCAGATAATAATTTTGGGATGAAGTGGACGGAAAACTTAATTTTTTGTGTTTATTTTTCGAGTCGATCGATAGACCACAATTATATGTCGAACATACCAACACAACCCACTGTGAAGGGAATGTGGACAAGTAATTAGAAGGACTGTACTGAATATTAGTAATATTCGGAAAATATGTCAGTGAATGGAAGAGGTGATGTTGCCCTCAAATCGGGCAAGATGGTGCAACTATCACGAAATATTGTCCAGGCTCGGAAAAAAAATCCGCAGAATGTTACAGTTCCGCGGTAGTTGTATAGGGTATCGTAACTACGCTGTCATTATCGGCTACTTTTCATATCCAGTTATTACCTCCTAATTAATTATATTTGCGTTCCATGGGTCGTATGATTTAGGACAACACTTATACGTATTTCGTTGATACCATTATTCGATTATTTCTCCATATGTGGTTCGGAAAAAAAATTAAAAATTAAAATATTTAACCCTTTCAGTGTCAATAAAATTTTTTGTCGGAATAAAAATCTAAAATTTTGCATTTAAAATCATATAAAGGGACATAGTTTATAAAAAATAGCAACTGTCATTTTAACCCTCGGCATGTTTCGTCTGTCTTTCAGCAAAAATAAAAACATCGATAGTAACGGTACATAGGATAACCGAAAAATCGCAAGGAAAGAGAGTACTTTTAAATGTCGAATATATTCGACAAAAACACTGAAAGGGTTAAGTGTTGAAAATTAAAAAAAAATTCCTCATCTGTCCATTTAAATTATTTCCCTGAACCAAAGTGTATATTTTGAAATTCAATTTCAAAAAGTTCTTTAAAGAAAGCATACAATGCCCCTGGGGCGTATGACTAAGAACACTACTCATACGCACCCATGGAATATAAAATCAGTGAATTTTACACGTTACATTTATAAGGATTTTGGTACAGTGGGTCGTCATATCATATTCATTTCATTCTTCCCTTCATTGTGCTTTCTCCAGTATATAAATTTGTTTATCCTAGTCGTATAAGTTATGGCAATACTTATACGCACCTACTTATCCCCTTCAGATCTGAAGACATTAATAATTTGCCGGATGTATTTGTAGAAAAATTTGAAACCGGGAGCTACATGTTAAGATCGTTCTCAGTTTATTTATATTTTCTATACACTAAAGAGATTACAAAGCAATACAAGCATGGTCAGATCTTACTATTGATTAGGCTGTGTCTGAAAGGGTTATAATTGGGATGGATGGCAAATCAATTAATTTATAGTAATCCAATAGAGTCTATAAACTTCGCTATTTCTTCATATAGGAGACAATCAAACGCGCTTTTTAATATTAGATCATCTGATGAGATTTCAGTATAGAGCTCCCTTAAATGGATTTCTTATTTAGAGCGCCATTAGGTGGGTTTCTTATGTAGAAGGACATCAACTAGGTTTCTCACATGACCATTTTATGTGTCTCTTACATTTGACGTCATCAAAAGGCTTTCTTCCACTGATGCTATCAGAAGGGTTCTTGAATTAGATGTCATAAAAATGTGCTTCTTATGTAGGAGGCCGTTAACCGAGCATTAGGTCAGAACTACGTATACATGAGATGGGGCGATGGATGTTATATGTAGGAGGCCATAAGTTGGTGGTCATCAAATTGGCTTATTTTTTAGAATACCTTTATATGGGCATCTTATACAGGAGGTGATCAGGAGAACATCTGTATAGGAGACCTGACAAGATGGGCTTTATATAGGATATCAGAAAATGATTTTTTATATAGGATAGCCTAAGGTCAGCTACTGGTATATGAGGCCACGACATGGTATTCATAGAAAGGAGGCTATCAGGTGAGCTTTTTTTATAGGAAATTACTGGATAGTCTTATCTATGAGACGTCGTAAGATGGACTTTTTATACAATGGTGGGATTCCACATATGAGAAAATTGTGTGGGGTTTCTTATTTCAAATCATAGTAATCAATTAGATTATATAAACACATTATTTCATTATCTTCTTCCATTCAGAAAAAATTGCAATAATCTCCCAATACCTTTAACTCTGTGCCATGGGTCGCATGAGCTGTGACAGCACTTATACGCACCCGTAAACGTTGTTATAATAAATATTTTAAGTAAAAAAACCACCAAATGTCGAAATTTTGCTCGATTGGGGCAAAATTTGTCAAAGCACCCTGAATTAAGTACAGATGGGTGTATGTGAAGTTTTTTCAATTCTGTTCAGATTTACATATAGCTATTGTGTGTATTTTCGTTCGATTTTAGGTACATAGAGCACCAAATTTCCAAAGTTTGGGACAAAATTATGCAAAGCGTACCAACTCAAGTCTATAATGGCGAGTGATAAGTTTCGTTGCAATCGGTTCAGATTACGCTATAGCTTCCAGGTCTAGTTTGGACCGATTTTATGTAAATGGAGCTTCTAAATTTTATCCGATTGAGATAAAATGTTGCAAAGAGGAGTGAATTGAAATTGGTTCAGATTCAGATATAGCTTCAATATAATTTTGGCCGATTTTATGTAAATGGTGCTCTAAAATACTAAAATATTTTTGATAGAGATAAAATTATGCCTAGCGTTCTGAATTGAGTATAGAATGATATATGAAAAGTTCCGTTTATCCTTTACAGACTATAAATAGACTCTTGATTTTTTTGTAGATAATTGAATGATTCATATCTCATCTCTTATTTGTTCATCTTAATCTTAATATTTAATTCGTAGAAAGAAAATTATAAAAAATGTCGCATGGACCGTATGAGTTGTATCAACACTTATACGCAACCTCTTCGTAGTTTTGTATTAGGGAGGACTCTATCGGCAAAGACGCCTATTTTTGGGGCGTAGAAATTATTTTAAAACCAGTGAGCGGAGCAGTATAGTCGGACGGGGCCGACCATACGATACCCTACGCAACTTCAATAAAAATTTAACATTCTGTGGTTCTATATTCTAAGATTGGGTAATATTTTGCGATATTTGCACACTTTTGACTGGCTAGAGGTCAGAAAATGTTACTAATAATCAGTACAGCCCCTCTAATTATTTATCCAGATTTCCTTCACCGTAGGTTGTGTTGTGATGTTCGGCTTTACTAAATAATATATGAATACGTAAGCACCTGTAAATATTTAAGTGTAACTCCCGCATCCGAGTACCTACGACAATATGATTGGTATCAATTTAAAGGTCAACCACTCCTCTTGGATATATATCAACTTCTCGCCATAATTGCGTCCTCTGGAGCGACCAGAAAATTGGACAAAAATAAAGTTTTTGGTCCTTTTCATCCCCTAAATATTAACCGATCTATTTCAAAAACAATAGGGGTCTTCATTGGCCAGAACCCATCATACATGCAAAATTTCATGAAGACTGGTCCATAACTGTGGCCTGTATCGTGTTTACAAATTATAATGGACAGACGGACGGACACACATGTCTAGATCGACTCAGCTAGTCGAGATATGACGATCTTTTGGGGCTGCACAAAGCTATAATACCCTGACAACATAGTTGTGTAGGGTATAAAAATCGACTTTTCAATATCAACATTCGATTTTCTTTATAATTACTTCGTTTATTATCACAAAGCCCAGATTGCCCAAAAACTACACCTTCCAGAGCCTGTTGAGTACAATGCACATACAAAATTATATTTTAGTCTATTCAGTAATAGTCGGCAGAGGTCGAACATTGATTTTGAACAGGTTTGAAAAAACCCAAAAGATTGAAAAGTCGACTTTGTACTCAAAGGCAAAGATCGAAAATGGGCAGATGGGCTAGGTATACATGAGGTAGTTGATAGGGGTTTTATGTAGTAGGCCACTAGTTTTACGAAATGGGCTTCTTATATAAACGCCCGTCAGGTGTCCATCTTATATAGAGACTATCAAATATGCATTTGATTAATATACCATCATATGGGCTTTCAATATGGGGTGTCACAAAATGATATTTTTATATAGGAGGCTTGCAGGTCAGCTACATATATAGGAAGCCACAAGATGGTATTCTTACATAGGAGGCTATATGGTTAGCTTCTTGTATAGGAGGCTACAAGATGTGTTTCCTATATATGAGACCATAGGCCTTAAAAAATCTATGCATAGGCATATTGAGACATGGATCTACTCCTTGGAAAACTGAGACTTGAATCTTCGCCTTATATAAATCCTTGAAAAATATTTTTAAATAATCCACTCTCAGTCATATCGTCCTCTTTAAAATTCCACTCATATTCCGTATGAATATAGAGCTATTCTAATATTTTCCAGGAATCTGTTTAACTTAAAATTCAAAACGAATTCCTTTCTGGAAGCCATCACAAGAAAATGCGAGAGAAAAAAAACAAATTTTCAAATATTCTTGGAGTTGAAAAAATTAATCTGCCATTTGTAAGGCATCTTCGTAAGAAGAACAAGTGTTTGAAGCTTCGTTTTTTTTTTTTTTTGGAAAATTCAGAAAACAGACAGACATACTCACGATAAATATCTAATGGGAAAAGTAAACAAATGTGTGTGCGTGTGAGCTGGTGTTCCTTTAAGTTTGCAGGTTGATGTGATGTGCTGTGTTGTTGTAGAAGTGATTCCTCCCATTGTGTGTGTGTTCGAGAGAACTTCAACTTCTTTTGTGCATATTTTAAATAAATAAATAAAACAACAACATCAACGAAAAAAGTTAAACAAAACCAACAGATGGAAGTTTGAAAAAAATAACATCGACAGACAGACAGACACACAGAAAATGCCAACACGAATGCTCTTAGCCTTCTGTTTCGACTCCATTACTCATGCAGCAGCAACAACAACAACAAGGAGCAGAATAAGGCAAAAAGGATGAGTTTTACCACCCGCAGCTAGATTTTTATGGTAATGGCACCCCTCTGGGTTCGTTGTTCGACGTACGACGAAGTACCCTGAGTGATGCCACCACTACCACCACCACCACATGTCAT
The DNA here is from genome assembly GCF_032173495.1 of Musca vetustissima. NCBI lineage: Eukaryota > Metazoa > Arthropoda > Insecta > Diptera > Muscidae > Musca > Musca vetustissima. The sequence continues at coordinate 28,621 of NW_026883474.1, forward strand.
GATGTTAGTACAACAACACAGTTGGTATTCGCACTAGGAGCAGGATAACATCGGCACATCGGCACACAAATTATAAAATCGTAAAGCCAAACATTTCCACGAATATAAAATTTCAAACTAACATTTCATTTCGAATGCAAAGTAACATCAAACACTTCAGAACAAAAAAAAATTTAGAATACAACTCAAATAATGAATCCTGTGAATCCTTCAAACCATCCGAACACGAAACAGAAGAAGAAGAGCATACACACACACAGAGATACGTATATGCCCATGGTTTTATTTGGCCTGTAGAATATGGAGTGCCAGAATTTGGAATGAGGTGTGATGCGGTGTGGTATGTGAGTGTGTGTGTGTGTGTGTGCCTAAGGAAGCCACAAAAAAGGATGATACCAACAACCACGCAACCAGCCAACCAACGGACCACTCAAACAACCATCCATAACATTTTATCTAAATCAACAACAAACATAAGTCTAAGTAGGCAAGTTAAGGTTTTTTTTCTAGATTTCCCCCCCTTGCCGGGTTACCAAAAGGGGGGGTTCTGGGCTGAATTGCCGCAGAGGCTTGGGTTAAAGTTTTAGCATGGAAAAAATAAAGGATATTTTAGTTGATATTCAAGAGGAAGAAAAACTAAATGGCCTTGTGTAGGTCCTTGAAAAATCCAAGCCTTGTGTGGATTATAAAAAAAAAATATTTTTTGAAAAATTAAGGCCACCCTGCATTAATCGGTTCAGATTTAGATATAATTCCCATATATATTTTCGTCCGATTTAAGGTAAATGGTGCACCAAGGTTCCTATATATCTTTCGATTTGCACGAAATTTGGCACAGCCTAATTAATTAGGCGTAGAATGATGTGTGTCAAGTTTCGTGAAAATCGGTTCAGATTTAGACATAGCTCCCATAAATATTTTCGTCCGATTTAATGTAAATGGTGCACCAAAGTCCCTATATATCTTTCGATTTGCACGAAATTTGGCACAGCCTAATTAATTAGGCGTAGAATGATGTGTGTCAAGTTTCGTGAAAATCGGTCCAGATTTAGATATAGCTTCCATATATATTTTCGTCCGATTTAATGTAAATGGTGCACCAAAGTCCCTATATATCATTCGATTTGCACGAAATTTGGCACAGCGTAATGAATTAGGTCTAGAATGATGTATGTTAAGTTTCTTGAAAATCGGTTCAGATTTAGATATAGCTCCCATATATATTTTCGTCCGATTTAAGGTGAATGGTGCACCAAAGTCCCTATATATCTTTCGATTTGTACGAAATTTGGCACAGCGTAATGAATTAGGCCGAGAATGATATTTGTTAAGTTTCCTGAAAATCGGTTCAGATTTAGATATAGCTCCCATATATATTTTCGTCCGATTTAATGTAAATGGTACACCAAAGTCCCTATATATCTTTCGATTTGCACGAAATTTGGCACAGCGTAATGAATTAGGTCTAGGATGATGTGTGTTAAATTTCCTGAAAATCGGTTCAGATTTAGATATAGCTTCTATATCTGGCCAAATGAAAAATTTAGTATCGGTTGCAGAATGACATGTTTATGGATCCAATTTCATTTTACTGGTCCTTTAAAAATGCGACGTCTGTTAGGATTCATCTGTTGAATATACCCAAAGTGGTGAAGGGTATCATATAGTCGGTCCCGTCCGACTTTGCTACTTTCCTTACTGGTTTTCTTCTTCCTTACTATCATTTAACAACATTATCGAGTACATCCCCCTTGCTATTGAAATGGAAGGTGTGGGATGTTTTGTTCCCTTGAAGGTTAATAGTTACATATAGTTGGAGTATAACTGCCTATCTCCTGCTTCGAATAATTCAAACTATGCCGTCGTCATCATCTTCGTCTTCTGTCTGGCGCTGTCTCGCAATGACTAGGACCTTTTGGCCCTAGTGCCGTATAACTAGATTGCTTAAATGCGTGTTAAGTGATATGTGGCTGCAACAGTTTGTTGCAAATAGCTCGCATCTACCTCTACCCTTAAACGATTTATGGCAGACCGGAAAAAAGTTGAAGTGTTTACTCACTGTGCGCGCTTACTAAGTGTATCAAATATCCTTCGAAGTCAGTTTAGCGGTGTAATGTGGTGTTGCAGCAACCAACCCTCGTTAGCGTGAACAGATGACGTTCATAATGTATCGAAGTGATAACCAGTTACCCTTCCCCCCACCACCACCAGCACCGTGTGTGTCTGTAAACCACACTAGCTTAAGTTGCAACATTTTGTTGTTGTTTTTGTTTTTGTTTCCTATTCTTCATCCCTTCTCTCTAGCCTGACGACTTAACATCCGCAATGAAAGTCGATCAAATAAATTCCTTGTAAATTGATTAAGGTCATTACAATTTCCCCATGGTGTAATCAGGAACATATTGTATAAAAAAGTAGTTCCTCCTTATAGTCTCTCTTTTAGTTATGGGATGTGTGTGTGCATTCGTGTATTTGGTGTGTTCAGCCCTTGGTCGTTGTAGGCTTTTTAACATTTTTTTTATCACTGGATGATTTTCCGGTTTGGAATTTTTTTTATTGGAAGGAGTAGGGGTTTTATTTGCTTGGCGGATTTTTTTGTTACAAATTGTCATAGATGTAATTCGGTAATCGAGTAGGAAAACAAATCCATAAAACAATTACCACTGGTTTTTGTCACATTAATGGGACTAAGTGATGGCAGACTTTGAGGATTGCTGAAGAAGAGGTAAGGAAAAGGGTAGATTTTCATGGACTCTATATAAAGGTGTGGATTTTTTTAAAAAAAATATTTGTTCAAGGCGTGGATTTTCAGAGGCTATATTTTTCATGGCGTGGATTTTTTTTAAAAATATTTTTCAGAGACTATACCAAGGCGTGGATTTTTTAAAAATATTTTTCAGAGACTATACCAAGGCGTGGATTTTTTAAAAATATTTTTCAGAGACTATACCAAGGCGTGGATTTTTTAAAAATATTTTTCAGAGACTATACCAAGGCGTGGATTTTTTAAAAATATTTTTCAGAGACTATACCAAGGCGTGGATTTTTTAAAAATATTTTTCAGAGACTATACCAAGGCGTGGATTTTTTAAAAATATTTTTCAGAGACTATACCAAGGCGTGGATTTTTTAAAAATATTTTTCAGAGACTATACCAAGGCGTGGATTTTTTAAAAATATTTTTCAGAGACTATACCAAGGCGTGGATTTTTTAAAAATATTTTTCAGAGACTATACCAAGGCGTGGATTTTTTAAAAATATTTTTCAGAGACTATACCAAGGCGTGGATTTTTTAAAAATATTTTTCAGAGACTATACCAAGGCGTGGATTTTTTAAAAATATTTTTCAGAGACTATACCAAGGCGTGGATTTTTTAAAAATATTTTTCAGAGACTATACCAAGGCGTGGATTTTTTAAAAATATTTTTCAGAGACTATACCAAGGCGTGGATTTTTTAAAAATATTTTTCAGAGACTATACCAAGGCGTGGATTTTTTAAAAATATTTTTCAGAGACTATACCAAGGCGTGGATTTTTTAAAAATATTTTTCAGAGACTATACCAAGGCGTGGATTTTTTAAAAATATTTTTCAGAGACTATACCAAGGCGTGGATTTTTTAAAAATATTTTTCAGAGACTATACCAAGGCGTGGATTTTTTAAAAATATTTTTCAGAGACTATACCAAGGCGTGGATTTTTTAAAAATATTTTTCAGAGACTATACCAAGGCGTGGATTTTTTAAAAATATTTTTCAGAGACTATACCAAGGCGTGGATTTTTTAAAAATATTTTTCAGAGACTATACCAAGGCGTGGATTTTTTAAAAATATTTTTCAGAGACTATACCAAGGCGTGGATTTTTTAAAAATATTTTTCAGAGACTATACCAAAAATATTTTTCAATATTTTTAATATATTTCTTTATAATATAAACACATTCAGCCCATTATAAAATTCTGGCGAATTGCTGAAAAACGCCATATGGGACCCCAAAAAACGCCAACACAAAACTTTAGTCTCAAAACCAAACCAGAATTAAAATAAAAGTTCCGCAAAATGAAATGTTAAAAACATAAAACTTTATCCCCCACCAGCTAGTGGAGTTTTTTTTTCAAACAGGAGACAATGGCCAGACCCAACACACCGAACAGCGACTTTCACCTTTTGTCTCCTTTTTATTTTCATTAAAAAGTAGTCTCTGCTTAGTTAAAAGCCTAAGGCCATTTGGGTTTTGTCCTTTGGATAATGGCTTTTTATTTTGTGTGTGTTTTTATTCTTCTTTTTTGCAGTTAGTTGCGGGACGATGCAAAATGGGGATGAACTACAAATCGACCATACCTAAAAATGTTTGAGGTTTTACTTTAAAGAGAAATATATTTTCAAAAAAATCCACGCCATGTTTAGGTTTGTTTAAAAAACAATTTTAGAAAATCCTGGCCTTATTTGTTACAGAAAGGTTGTTCCAATGCCGAGCTTAAAAACGATTTCCAAGCGCGTCGGTCTTGTGCGCATCTCCACCAATTTGGAAAACCACGTTCCAAGATGTTGTTTTCTACTTGGCCTTTCCATCTAATACGATGTCGAATTTCCGTGTTACATTAGATCGCACCTGCTGCAACATGAAGACGAGTGCAAACCTTGGCTTGTACAAGCTAGTGGTCCGAATCGATATTCGCCCCTCGGATCGGTCGAACGTCTAATACACTGGATGAATGCCTTCCATCTAATACGTGGCCTTCCCCTTCTACGGGAACCATCAGTAGGCTCGCTTTTATATGCCTTTTGAGCTGGGGCATTCTCATTCATTTGCACAACATGGCCTAGCCATCGTAGTCGCTGGAATACGACTGACTATGTCGATGTCCGCGTATAAATTGTAAAGCTCGTGGTTCATTCGACGCCGATATTCACCGTCGACGCAGATCGGCCCGTAGATCTTTCGGAGAATTTTTCTTTCAAACACCCCAAGAATTGTCTCATCTGCTTGCGCAAGTACCCATGCATCAGATCCATAAAACAGCACGGGTAGTATTAGCGTCTTGTAGAGTGAGAGTTTGGTCTGGCGGGAGGTGGCCTAGTAGCATCTGTTGGCCAACGCTACCCTTCTCCGAATTTCAAAACTTATGTCATCTGTTTTATTTATGGCGGTACCAAGGTATATAGAAACTTTAACTACCTCGAAGCTGTAGTTCTCAAGTTCCACAGTTGGTCCGAGTCTACTGGACGTTGATATCATCAGATTGGTAATCTCGCCGTTTACTGCCAAACCCACGTTGGCAGACTCCTTCTCAATTTGTTCTAAGGTGGCTGTTACCGCTCTCAGTGTTCGACCCATTAATGCGATGTCATCGGCGAGTAACATGTGTTGTTTGGTGTAGAGAGTGCCATTTCTGTTCACCTTTGCGTCTCGTATGACCTTTCCAGCAGGATATTAAAAAGGTCACACGACAAACTGTCACATTGTCTAAATCCTCGTTCGGTATTGAAGGGCTCCGAGAGGTCCTTTCCGACTTTATCTGCTGACCTTGTGCCACTTAAAGTTATCCTGCATAGCCGTATTAATTTTGCAGGAATGCCGGACGCAGACATGTCTTTAAACACCTCTGAACGGATAGAGCTGTCCAATGCGGCTTTATAGTCGTCAAATGGGTGGTATGTGCTGATGTGGTTTTCGTGGGTCTTTTCCAGGATTTGGCGCAGAGTGAAAATCTGGTCAATGGTGGATTTGCCAGATCAAAAGCCGCATTGGTATGGTCCAATAATGTCATTGACTATTGGCTTTAATCGTTCACACAGCACACTGGATAACACTATATATGCGATGGGAAGGAGACTTATTCCTCTATAGTTGGCACATATCTTCTTCTTGTCTTCTTTTTTGTGCACGGGACACAGGATGCTGAGGTTCCAACCATTGGGCATACATTCCTCTATGCAAATTGTACTAATCAGCTGGTGCACGCTTCTGACCAGAATCTGACCACCAGTCTTGAATAGTTCGGCTTGTAACCCATCGGCTCCTGCTGCTTTATTGTTCTTGAGCCGATTAATTGCTTTTATGACCTCATCTTGGCTAGGTGGTATACACTCTATACCATCATCTCTTATTGGTTCTGGGGTATCCTCTTCACCGCCACTATTTCATAGCAGAAGTTTTTCATAATGTTGCTTCCAGATCCTCAGCTCGCTGTCTGTATCTGTCACCAGGTTTCCTTCTTCATATATACGGGAGGATGTGCCTGCACCAAAGTCTTCGGTTTGGTGTTTTACTCGTTGGTAAAATTTCCGGACTTCATTCTGACTCCTTCTGTACATCTCGATTTGCTCACGCTCACGTTTTTCTTGTTCTTTTTTCTGAAACCACGATTCTCCTCTCTCCTTTTCTCCCGATAATTCTCCATCACATTACGTGTTGTTACTGTCTGCAGGGTTGCCCTCCCTATACACTGTGTTTTTCATATCGGTAGCATTACGACAGTCCTGATCGTACCATGGGTTTCTTGATGGTGGTCTTTGGTACCCAAGTGTTGCTTTTGCTGCAGTTTGTAGGGAGCGGGCAATTCTTTGCCATTTTGCTTCTATATTATTATCGGAACAAGGGGTGATTTCATCAAGCAGTTGGGTAAGTTGAGCGGTGTAGACCTCTGCCACCTGATGTGTTTCCAGCTTTTCGATGTCGAATTTCCGTGTTACATTAGATCGCACCTGCTGCAACATGAAGACGAGTGCAAACCTTGGCTTGTACAAGCTAGTGGTCCGAATCGATATTCGCCCCTCGGATCGGTCGAACGTCTAATACACTGGATGATGTTTCTTCGTGGAGGCTGAATTTTCCGACGGTGGGGGCAAAGAAATTTTCTCTTCCGATTATTGCATTAAAATCATCTAGCAGAATTTTAATGTCATGGCCAGGTCAGCGATCATATGCTGTTTCTAGGCGCTCGTAAAATATGTCATTGGTCTGTTCATCTTTGTCTTCGGTCGGAGAATGGGCTCAAATAAGACTGATGCAGAAGAACTTCGCTTTTATGCGGATTATAGCAGTTCGTTCATCTACTGGAGTGAATCTGGAGACGAGGTCTCTTATTCTAAAAAGTCCATGCCTTGAAAAAAAACATTCTTATGGTCTTTGAAAAAGTTCTCTAAAAACCCCACGTTGTATCCTGTCTTCGTGACCTCAAAATACAAAATGCCGTTCCATTGTTATCTCCTGTAGGTTAAACCACTTATGTGCGAACAAAGTGCCTTTTTATATTTTTATGTGCCATTAAGCATGTTTCATCACGCTCGTATGGAAGAAAGGCTCAGGTGAAGAATGCGGGTTAATATTTCATGAACGGCAACATTTTTAATTACAAAAACACAAAAAAGGCAAAGATGTGCACTTTATGTTGCTCCCCCATACCCCCACCACTCCACCTCATGGTCTTCGGCTGGGCTAAAACGTTTGTTTCAGAACATTGTCATAATAATACACCTGGTTTTTCTCCAGTCTACTTCGCTGTTGTTGTCGTTGTTACACTTATTGTCCCCTATTAACTTAAATACTGTCGTTACCTTAATGGAGCAGGAAGATCCACACGAAAGGAAGACTTTTACCGGCACAACTGAGAATGGCCATAAGAAACAAGGACACGATTCCGGTAACACAACACCATTGTCTAACATGGTTGAATGGCTTGCGAGGGGGGTAGTGCCGGGGGGAGTGTGGTCTGTATGACAATATTTTTCTCTGGTGTAATAACCTGGCGGTGTCCCATACACTGGGGTTAAAACAATGAATTAAATGGATAAAAAGCCAAGTATTGTCATAAACATTAACCTTAAAAGCCTTCAACGTCTTGGTAGCACCCCCACCCATTCACTTCCCCAGCAGCAAGGATGGCACCGCAAGGACAGGGACCAAACACACACCAGCAAGGCATCTTCTGAGAGGGGGGTATCTTAGTCAGTAACTAAATGCCAGGTGACAAAGGTGCCTGTTTAAGTTTATGACTACTTGGATTTAAGTTTTCCCCCTCCCCTCCATCCCGGATTGTTAACATTGCCTAATTGTTCCAAGTATCCGGCTTCCTCCACGTCCGGCATTTAGTTCGCTAGTTAGTCGTTGTCGTTTCAATTTTAGTTCAAGTGTCAGTATTGAATTACTTTAATTGCTGGCACGCGTCCTTATTACGCCATTGTCTGCACCAGGACACCGTCCTACAGGATATTTGGTAACTGGAAACTTTTGCCATACATGGATCGGATGAATGGCTTGGTGTCGATTGATTCCATGCATAAGTCGATTGCTTCAAGTTAAATATTTTTCAATCATATTTTCTGTTGTTGTTATTGATACCTTGTTGAGAGAACTGCAGTCAAGTGGAAAGGATGACTGCGGTTCGGAAATGCATTATGAATACACTCAAAGAGAAAATTAGAGCAACATTTTTTTAAATATTTTTTCTCTAATCACGGCGTGGATTTTTTAAAAAAAGGCAAGTGTCTACACAAGCCCTGGAATTTTTTTTAAATATTTTTCATGGCCCTACACAACTATGTTGTCAGGGTATTATAGCTTTGTGCAGCCCCAAACATGTGTAACGCCGCGGAATATTGGTCATAGACGCACCTTTAAGTATACCGATCGTCATATCTCCACTAGCAGACATGTGTGTCCGTCCGTCTGTCCATTATAATTTGTAAACACGATAAAGGATACATTTATGGACCAACCATCACGAAATATAGGATGGGTTCTGACCAATGAAGACCCCTATTGTTTTTGGTAAGGATCGGTTAATATTAAGGGGATGAAATGGACCAACATTTTTTTGTCTGGTCGCTTTGACGCCGTAATTATGGTCCAAACATCGCTAATTTTTACATTGAGAAGGACATTGGGCATGCATGTCTGTTCTGATAAAGATCGGTCAATACGGGGTTCCCATATTCGACAGATCCATGTTTTTTTTTCTAAATTAAAGAAAACAAATAAAAATTTGGCGGTTGGCAATGTTAATCATTTAATTTGTTCCAAGTAGATTTGTTTACATCAATTTTTGAATATGATATCTCTTAAATGCCCGCCTCTGGCGTTGATGACGTATTGTGTCCTTTTTGCTGCATTTTCCATCGTTTTTGCCAACATTTCGGCCGGAATAGCGGCTATTTCTTCACGAATGTTGTCCTTGAGCTCTTCTACGGTCCTTGGCTTGTTAACGTAAACCTTTGACTTCAAATATCCTCACAAGAAGAAGTCAGGCGGCGTCAAATCGGGCGAACGCGGTGGCCAGTCCAAATCACCACTTTTCGACATCAAACGGCCCGCAAACAAATTCTTCAGAAAATCGATTGTTATGCGACTTGTGTGCAGTGGAGCGCCGTCTTGTTGAAACCAGAACTGCCACATACGCTTTCGACGAATAATTGGCATCACAAAATTGGTCATCATGTCGCGATAACGCTCCTGATTGATGGTAACAGCATGGCCATTTTCATTTTGGAAGAAAAACGGCCCAATGTCCTTTTCGCACTAACGCCGCACCAAACTGTGACTTTTTCGTCATGAAGAGACACTTCTTGAATCCTCTGAGGATTTTCAGTGCCGTAAAAACGGCAATTTTGCTTATTTACGGTCCCATTCAATGTGAAATGGGCTTCATCGGACATGATAATTTTGTTCCAAAATTGCTCGTCATCTTCGGCCATTTTCGTCATGAAGAGGAACTTCTTGAATCTCCTTTGGGCCCATTCCAATCGACGAGGCTTGTCCGCAGGCAACATTCTTTGCGTCAATTGTATTTTGTACGGGAACAAATGCAAATCAATGCGAATAATCCGTTGTAAAGTTGACCGAGCCATGCCCAACTGCTGAGAACGGCGTTTTTGGGATGTTCTTGGGGACCTCTCAACACTGGCTCGTACGGCAGCGATATTCTTGGCCGATCGTCTTGGTCGACTTTTATATATCCGTCGAATATGGGCAACCCTGTATTTAGCGGGTCAAATGGACATTGACTTTAGTGTGAAGAATGACAAAATTTGTATTTTATAGGGAATATTTTTACTCCTGAAGGACATAGACCCGGCAAGTCGATAGTATATCCAAGAGGAGTGGTTGGCCTTTAAATTGATACCATCTATATTGTTGTATGTACTCGGAGATACACTTAAATATTTACAGGTGCTTTCGTACTCAGATATTATTTAGTAACCCATTACCACACTAGAGGGCGGAAATATAACGCTGATCGCTTTGAAATTTTTTTCGGTGATGGTTGAAATGAAGTGGACCGAAAACCTAATTTTTGTGTCCTATAGGCCACAATTATAAGCCGAAAATCACAACACAACCCACGAATATGGACAAGTAATTAGAAGGGCTGTGAAATGTGAAATATTCCCCAGGCTCGGAATAAAAAATCTGCAGAAAATTTGAGTTCCGTGGAAGTTGTGTAGGGTATCCCGTCCGACTATACTGCTCCGCTCACTGGTTTAAAAATATTTTTTCAGGGACTTTACCAAGGCGTGGATTTTTAAAAACATTTTTTACAGGGCTTACACCAAGGCCTTAGATCGTGGATTTATTGAAAAATAATTTTCTAGGGCCTACACCAAGGCCTTAGACCCTGGATTTTTAAAAAAATATTTTTTTTCCCAAGGCGTGGATTTTTTAAAAATATTTTCTGTGTATTTATCAATTTTTTTCCTCTGGTGTATCAAAATATTAACCTTACGTACTTTTAAATCTCCACCCCCTCTTAAGTAATTTTAAATCCTTGGCGCACGTATTCCCTATTTGTCGCCTCATGTGTCTTACATTCCGCACATTACCATGTATGACTAAGTTTGTCTTTAAGTTTTTCATCCTTAACTTCTTCTCTGGCCTCTCCCCATCCCTCAAATTGTTATTTAATCCACTTAAGAAGTACTACCTTCTTGAGTAGTTTTTGGACTCAGGTTACACTCAGCTTTGGCATACCATGTCATAGGTGTATAGCTTGACAAAAAGGGCATGCATGCATGGCGTGTCATGGCATGGCCTGGTGGCAAATTAAGTTAAACTCTTTCAGTTCAGGCATTTTAACTGAACCAAGTAATCCCGGGTCTTTATGAAAGTGAAACATAAATAAAGGATTTAAATGGAATTAAAAGAAAAAACTGTTGAAAACAACAGCAGCACATCGTTTCCGAAACTGGTAAACATATTAAACACTGACTGAACTAAATGCTCTGAATAGGTGGATTTTAGAAAAAAAAGCATAGACTGACGCCAGTAGCACTTAGCAGTAGACGGATGAAAACAATTATCTTAAGTCTTGCAAAGAACATGGATTTTTAAGTGGTGCCATCAATAGGTAATGCTATGCAGGTGTTGAAAATGAAAATGGGTTGCCATGAAAAAATTATAAAAAAATGAACGCCTTGGTTAGGTAATGAAATCTAATTTAAAAAACGCCTCGAAATTGGCCATGAAAAATATGTTTTAAAAATCTACGCCTCGAAATAGGCCATGAAAAATACCTTTTAAAAATATACGCCTTGGGATAGGCATTGAAAAATATCGTTTAAAAATCTACGCCTCGAAATAGGCCATAAAAAGTACCTTCTAAAAATCTACGCCTCGAAATAGGCCATGAAAAATATGTTTAAAAAATTTACGCCTCGAAATAGGCCATGCAAAATATGTTTTAAAAATCTACGCCTCGAAATAGGCCATGAAAAATATGTTTTTAAAATCTTCGCCTTGAAATAGGCATTGAAAACTACCTTTTAAAAATCTACGCCTCGAAATAGGCATTGAAAAGTACCTTCTAAAAATCTACGCCTCGAAATAGGCTATGAAAAATATGTTTTAAAAATCTACGCCTCGAAATAGGCTATGAAAAATATGTTTTAAAAATCTACGCCTCGAAATAGGCATTGAAGTATACCTTTTAAAAATCTACGCCTCGAAATAGGCATTGAAGTATACCTTTTAAAAATCTACGCCTCGAAATAGGCATTGAAGTATACCTTTTAAAAATCTACGCCTCGAAATAGGCATTGAAGTAAACCTTTTAAAAATCTACGCCTCGAAATAGGCATTGAAGTATACCTTTTAAAAATCTACGCCTCGAAATAGGCATTGAAGTATACTGTTTTAAAAATCTACGCCTCGAAATAGGCATTGAAGTATACCTTTTAAAAATCTACGCCTCGAAATAGGCATTGAAGTATACTTTTTAAAAATCTACGCCTCGAAATAGGCATTGAAGTATACTTTTTAAAAATCTACGCCTCGAAATGGCATTGAAGTATACTGTTTTAAAAATCTACGCCTCGAAATAGGCATTGAAGTATACCTTTTAAAAATCTACGCCTCGAAATAGGCATTGAAGTAAACCTTTTAAAAATCTACGCCTCGAAATAGGCATTGAAAAATACCTTTTAAAAATCTACGCCTCGAAATAGGCATTGAAAAATACCTTTTAAAAATCTACTCCTCGAAATAGGCCATGAAAAATATGTTTTTAAAATCTTCGCCTTGAAATAGGCATTGAAAACTACCTTTTAAAAATCTACGCCTTGAAATAGGCATTGAAAAATACCTTTTAAAAATCTACGCCTCGAAATAGGCATTGAAGTATACTTTTTAAAAATCTACGCCTCGAAATAGGCATTGAAGTATACTTTTTAAAAATCTACGCCTCGAAATAGGCATTGAAGTATACTGTTTTAAAAATCTACGCCTCGAAATAGGCATTGAAGTATACCTTTTAAAAATCTACGCCTCGAAATAGGCATTGAAGTAAACCTTTTAAAAATCTACGCCTTGAAATAGGCATTGAAGTATACCTTTTAAAAATCTACGCCTCGAAATAGGCATTGAAGTATACCTTTTAAAAATCTACGCCTCGAAATAGGCATTGAAGTATACCTTTTAAAAATCTACGCCTCGAAATAGGCATTGAAAAATACCTTTTAAAAATCTACGCCTCGAAATAGGCATTGAAAAATACCTTTTAAAAATCTACGCCTCGAAATAGGCATTGAAGTATACCTTTTAAAAATCTACGCCTCGAAATAGGCATTGAAAAATACCTTTTAAAAATCTACGTCTCGAAATAGGCATTGAAAAATATGTTTCAAAAATCTACGCCTGGAAATAGGCATTGAAAAATATGTTTCAAAAATCTACGCCTGGAAATAGGCTATGAAAAATATGTTTTAAAAACCTACGCCTCGAAATAGGGCATGAAAAATTATTTTTAAAAACCCGCGCCTTGGGATAGGTCTTGAAAATTTTCTTTTAAAAACAACGCCTTGGGATAGGCCTTGAAAAATATCTTTGTAAAAACCACGCCTTGAAAAATATGTTTTAAAAATCTACACTTCGAAATAGGCCATGAAAAATATGTTTTAAAAATTTACGCCTCGAAATAGGCAATGAAAAATATCTTTCAAAAATCTACGCTTCGAAAAAAAAATTGTAAATGTACGCCCCAAAATAGGCCATGAAAAAAATTTCAAAACCTACACCTTGGGTTATGGACCTCGAAAAAATATTTAAAAAAATCCATGCCTTGAGTTAGGCCCTGAAGAAAATATTTTTAAGAAACCCAGGCCTTGGGATAGGCCATGAACAATTTTTTTAAATGTCACGCCTTTAGCGGATTTACTGCCTAATTTCTATTCCCCCTTTTAAATAGCTAACGTATTTCCATTTGAATATCCTTCCCTTATGGCAAATTTCGTGCGGATGAATAATGGTTTAATTGAGCTATTTTTGAAATTTACACTTTTCCTTAGCCCAGCCATTATCGAGCTATTTTAAAATCCTCCCATTCGCCCATTAAACAACCGACCATGAAAATTTGTCACAGGACCAAAACAAATCGAAGAGATTTAAATCTATTAAAATTCCTCACAAAGGAGGAGGGGTGAGGAGTGCTTAACAACAACAATGTTGAAATGTTGAGGGGAGAAAACTATGGCACCACAGCACACACATCGAAAAAAGCTGCCCTGCCATTATGGCCCGCCTTGAGCTGGTAAGGAAGTATAACAGTAAAGAGGAATTAAATAAATGATTCCATAACAATAAAAACCAGGCGAAAGTAAAACTATTTATCATAATGGACTGACTGGTTGACTGGCTTAACCTACCCCGCACCCATCCATGCCGTTCTCTCTCACTCCGAAGTCATTTTATGACAAACCATTTCTCGGCGAACACTTGCTAACATTTCTATGGTAAAAGGGATATTAAGGCAAGGACAACACGACACAATACAACAGCATAAACGAGAGCAATACATTGACACATCCATACAAAAACAACAACAACAGCCAAAGGCATGACAACAAAAACAAGTGGAAGTCGATAATAACGGAGCAGAAAACGCATCTGTTAAACTAAAGCATTTATCAAAATGTCAATGCAGCACTTAAAGTAAATCCATTAACGAGCGCGGGTACTTTTTTTCGGTTCGTTCCATTCCATTCCGATTCGTATTCATTGGCCAGAGGATGGTTAGGGCAACAACACAAACCATTCTGCTAAATGTTCTCAGTTTATGAGGAGTGCGTATGAATACGAAATACCTTTTTTCTCCTGCGACAAAAGCGTTTGATTATGTTCGGTTGCTCTTGGGTCTTGTTCTGCCCCACCCACCCATTAGAGTCGGCAACACTACTGCCATTGTCCTTCACATCATAAATCCGACTACCATTAAGTTTTATTGAATATGTCGTCTTCGGCAAAACTGTTACCATTTCAATGGGAATGGGATGCGGACGAAGACGTCGTCATCACCATCATCATCAACATTGTTGCCATAGTCCTTCCCATCCTTCTTCTTCTTCGCTTTTATTTTAGTAATCCTTTAAGTGTATGCAAGTGCAATAATTTGTTTGCAGTTTTCGTTTTAAGTTCTCTATTTTATCTACACTGAAAACGTCACATAAAAATATTATGCGAAGGAAGAAAATATGGAAAGGAGGAGGACAGTGTTTCGATACCAATAAAAACAATTCTTCAAGGGCCTTCACAAAGCCTTTTTAAAAATAATTTGTACAGGCCTAAACAAGGCGTAGATTTTTGAAAAAACAAGGCGTGGATTTTAGGAGGCAAGCAAGGCGTGAATTTTTATACCCTACACAACTATGTTGTCAGGGTGTTATAGCTTTGTGCAGCCCCAAGAGTTTGTAACGCCACGAAATATTGGTCCTAGACCCACCTTTAAGTATACCGATCGTGATACCTCGACTAGCTGAGTCGATCTAGACATGTGTGTCCGTCCGTCCGTCTGTCCATTATAATTTGTAACCACGATACAGGCCACAGTTGTGGACCAATCTTCACAAAATTTTGCATGTATGATAGGTTGGGCCCAATGAAGACCCTCATTGTTTTTGGTAAAGATCGGCTAATATTTAGGGGATGTCCACTTCATATTTTTGGTCTGATTTTCTGGTTGCTCCAGATGCCGCAATTATGGCCCGAACATTGCGAATTTTTACATGGAGAAGGGGATTGGGCCAAATAATAAGCATGCTTGTTTTGATAAAGATCGGTCAATATTTAGCGGGTCAAATGGACCATGACTTTTGTGTGAACAATTACAAAATTTGTATTCTATAGCGTATAGATTTACCCCTGAAAAACATAGATCCGAGAAGTTGATAGTATATCCAAGAGGAGTGGCTGACCTTTAAATCAATACCATTATATTGTCCTATGTACTCGGATATGGGAGTAACACTATTATTTAGTAACCCATTACCACACTAGAGGGCAGAAATATAGAGCTGATCGCTTTGAAATTTTCCATGAGAATCCAGTTATGGCCAAGGACAACGCCTATAATTTTCGGTGATGATCAGATAATAATATTGGGATGAAATGGACCGAAAACATATTTTTTGTGTTTTTTTTTTTTCGAGTCGATCTATAGGCCACAATTGAAAGCCGAACATCACAACACAGCCCCACCGTGTTGTGTCGTGATCTGGACAAGTAATTAGAACGGCTGTACTGAATATTAGTCATATTCGGAAAAATGTCTGTGTAAGGAAGAGGTGCTGTTGACCTCTAATCGGGCAAGAGTGTGCAAATATCACGAAATATTGCCCAGGCTTGGAAAAAACGTCCGCAGAAAGTTTGAGTTCCGTGTTAGTTGTGTAGGGTATCATATGGTCGACCCCGTCCGACTATACTGCTCCGTTCACTGCTTTAAAAATATTTTATGGTCTATATAAGGCGTGGGTTTTTATACCCTTCACCACACTGTGGTTTAGGGTATTATGTCTTTGTGCATATGTTTGTAACAGGCAAAAGGAAACGAGATAGATACATGGTTCCTTTTGAGAATATGCATAGAATCACATTCAGAGTCAACTTATGCATGTCCGTCTGTCCGCCCATCTGTCCATATTAAATTGTAAACAAAGTGCAGGTCGCATTTATTATCTGAATTGGATGAAATTTGTCACAAGTGACTTATTTGGCCCAAGGGTGAACACTGTTGAAATTGAAGAAAATCAGATCAGATTTAGATATAGCTCCCGTATATAGTTTCGGCCGATTTTATGTAAATGGTGCAACAAAGTCCCTATATATTTTTCGATTTGCACGAAATTTAGCGTAGGGTACAGAATTAGGTTCAACATGATGTGTGCTCAGTTTCTTGAAAATCGGTAAAGATATATATAGCTCCCATATATATTTTCGTCCGATTTAAGGTAAATGGTGTACCAATGTCCCTATATATCTTCCGATTTGAACGAAATTTGGCACAGGGTACTGAATTAAGTCTACAACGATGTGTGTTAAATTTCGTAAAAATCGGTTCAGATTTACATATAGCTCCCATATGTATTTTCGTCCGATTTTCGATAAATAGTGCACCAAAGTCTCTATATATCCTATGATTTGCACGAAATTTTACATAGCGTACTGAATTAAGTCTACAACGATGTGTGTTAAATTTCGTAAAAATCGGTTCAAATTTAGATATAGCTCCCATATATATTTTCGTCCGATTTTGGGAAAATTGTGCACCAAAGTATCTATATATCTTTCGATTTGCACGAAATTTGGCATAGCGTATTGAATTAAGTCTAGAATGATGTGTGTTAAATTTCCTGAAAATCGGTTCAGATTTAAATATAGCTCCCATATATATTTTCGTCCGATTGAAATGTCGGAAATAGCATCAAATTTTAGAATAACTTTAGATTTGTCCAAATTGGTCACCTTTAGCACGAATTAAGGCCTTCAAACGGCAAATGAAACCGCCACACGCTGCCCGAATGTTGTTCTGCGGTATTTTGGCCCATTACCGGTGAAACACTTGCTTAAGGTGATCGACACTTTGGTATTCTTTAGTGCCAACCTTGCTTTCCAAACAACTCCAGACACAATAGTCCAACTGATTGGTACCCGGAAATTTTGGTGGCCATTGTGCGCTGGAAATGAAGCGAGGAACCTCATTTTGTAACCATTCTTGGGTGACGAGTGCTGAGTCCTGTTGGAATGTCCAAGGTCTGAGGCCAAAATGTTTGCGTGCCCAAGGCTTTAATACACCCTCCAGAAAAAAATTGAAATTTTTTTTAACTCTAAGCCTTGTGTGTTTTTTCGTAACACTGTACTCGACTTTAGAAAGATATGAATGTCTTAACAAAGCAACTGATTGAAAACATTAGCGATAATACCAGCCGACATACCGCATTTGTCGTAACGACAAATGTATCCGACGAAAGCCACATAGATATGCTATCGATTCACTTGTCGTTTTCTTAGACGACCAAACATCTATCCATCCATCGAAACATCCCAACCAGTCAGTCAAACAACCATTCATGGATCTAAACAAGGCACAAGGCATCCTCCCCCCATTAAGGATACTCTTCCAGATGTGAGTGTACGTGCGTTGGTGTGCGTGTTTGCCACAAAAACCCACAACATTTGTTTGGCGAGCGAACGAACGAACGCCGTTCGCATTATCCACTTCGTTTTGCTAAGCATATCCTCTCTCTATTCAATTGTATCGATGGCATTGTTATTTCCTGGCTTTTTCACTTTAATGTCCTTAAACGGATATCTGGTTGTTGGTTACGCTGGTGGTGGTAATTCAAGGGTGTTGCTTATTTCCACTTGGGTGTTTACAAATTTATTTATACGACCGGCTTTCTTCCTGGCTGGATGAATGGCTGGTTCTGGTGGTTCCCCGACCCCTTTTATAAGAAATCAATTCATAAAAGTCAAACAATGGCCAGGACACGTAGCAAAGGCGTATAACACTTTTCCCTGAACGAGTCATTTCGCATTCATGCCATACGTTCATAATGTTCGCTGCTTCTTCTTCGCCTTCATCATCGTCGTCATCTGCTATTGTGCATATCCTAGAAATGGAGGGTTGTTCTGCTTCTTCTGTCGAGTTGTTGACTGCATGACGTTGACTTACATTCATCGTCTGACATTAAGTCATTTTAAGGTTTACCATTCTTTACTTTGAGTTCGGGGGTTCGGTCCATTTGTTTGTTTGCCTTCTTTTGTGTGGAATTTATTTTTATTGTTTGCCAGGATCTATTCATAATTCTCTTGTTTTTAAGCTACGTCCTGTCATTCTCTAGCTTCTATTGTTCGCCGGATGATATATTTGGCCAACGGAAATTCTGACAAGTGTTTGTCTGGCCCGTTTAGTTTAGTGAAAGTAGAGCGACGGAACAATTGAACAAAAAATAACTAAGGGATAGCCGAGCTATGAGAGACCTACCGGAGCCAAGGATATTTTTTTTTAAATATTTTTTAAGGGACCTACAGAAGGCAAAGATTTTTTAAATAAATTTTTTCAGGACCCACTGAATGCACGATTTGTTTACAAATATTTTTTGAGGTCCATAACCAAGACACGGATTTTTTTTCTGGGTCCTTCACATGGCGTCGATTTTTTAAAAATTATTTTTAAGCATCCCGACAAGTCGTGGATTTTTATACCCTTCACCACACAGTGGGAAGGGAAGGAGACTTCCCATCGCATATAAAGTGCTATCCAGCGTACTGTGTGAACGGCTGGCAAATCCACCATTGACCAGCTTTTCACTCTGCGCCAAATCCTGGAAAAACCCACGAAAAACACATCGACACATTCCACCTATTCGTCGACTATAAAGCCGCATCCGTTCAGAGGTGTATAAAGCCATGTCTGCGTTTGGCATTCCTGCAAAATTAATACGGCTATGTAGGATAACTTTAAGTGGCACAAGATCAGCAGTGAAAGTAGGAAAGGACCTATCGGAGCCCTTTAATACCGATTCAGACAAGGTGACAGTTTGTCGTGTGATCTTTTTAACAGAAATGACACTCTGTACAC